>NC_056741.1:787878704-787972711 GCF_019279795.1 Protopterus annectens | reverse complement strand
TAGTAGATCCAAACAGGAGTCACCACACGGAAAAGTCAAGTAAAACTTTCTTTATTATTCCATAAAAACTACACAAGCGCTTTCACGTAGGTTAACTACGCTTCATCAGGTGTAAATATTGAAAGCAAATGAACCATCTTTATACTTGGCTTTTAGGCGAAAACCAAATAATCAAATCACAATTAAATCCCAATTAAAACAATTTATGTATTGCTTAAAGCGGCAATGCCCTAACATTAAAGAAATGGTATGGATAACATTTCAAAACCATTCAGTGGCAAAAACGTCCAGTGCTCTATTGGTACAGTATATTAAGTGTATAACGCTCAAATGATAGTTTCGTAAAAAACAAATACATCACTGGAACATTGTTGTTTTAATAAATTAAAGCCAGTAAATACTAGCTTGCAATTTGTTGCCACACTCTTATATAAAATGCAGTCTTGTGTTGTTTCAAACTCATTTTCCTAATAATGTTGTATTCATCTGACAGGAAACATTTGATAACAGATTAAAGTTATTTAACATTTAAAAGCCGACAAAACCATCTTTAAAACTAGATCGCCAGACCACATGAAGTCTACATGACACAAAGAGTAATGTGCCTTATTAAAACAATGCAACTAAAAATATATAAAAGTCCCTCAAATAGGCTAAAGGCAGTCATCAAACATCCATCGGATCTTAAATTCTTAGAGACCAGACATCATCCATCAATCTTACTAACACACAAGGTCCCTGGCACTCGACAACCTTTACAGCTAATAGTAAATAAAAAATCTAGAAACAAAAGCAAAAGCATAATAAATAATTACTATACTATTCTCCATATAAATGTCATTCTTACTTTCCAGCATTACACAGAGACGGAAACAAAAACTCCCGAGTTCAAGAACATTCATATACGGAAACACCTTACACACAAAACTGGTGATTCATTCATTTCAAAATCTCCAAATGTCTGTCACTCTCATGTGAAGCTGCATAGCAAAATCCGTGATAACCATACCTGGCGGATAAACAACCGCCATATCTTGACTTGTTAAAAGGAGGTGTTTAGTTGCCAAATAGCTAAAATAGTTAGAAAGCGCCCTCAATGGAAAAGTAAATTAACGTTTAAACCTCATCCAGCAGCGTCTCTTGACCAGTAACATCACAGATGACAAACCAACACTTTCTAAACTAATAACAAGTATAATATATTTAATGAACTTAAAATACAACCAAAATCTGTAGTAGCTAAAGCTGCTCACCATATGATGCATCACCCTTGCCGTCCAAACATTCCCCACGAGCAAGACGAAGCAAAACAGAACAAATCAAGGCAAGACATGAGCAATCCAAGTCAGAGAGGTTTGTATTCAAGAGTACTGACGTCTCCGTTGCTTATTTTAAAACTGTCTCGCTATGTTAAACTCATTTAACATAGCGAAACACTAAAAAAAAGCAACGGAGATCTTGCTTTCTCCGTTGCTTTTGCCCACAGCTCTGATGTACTGCGCAGGCGCGCAGTACATCAGAACTGCCGCGGATGCCAGACATCTGCGGAAGGGCAGCAAACAGGCATTATACTATGCCATTATTTAAGAAAAGTAAAAGTTTCTTTTCTTAAATAATGTCATGGTATAATAGCAATAACCACTTCTGTGGTAATGCTATTTACCCGGTTGGCTTTATCCTCGGCTTCGCCCTCGGGACCAAACCACGCCAACCGTGGGTAAATTTAGCATTACCCACACCCAGGCGTGGGTTATTGCTATATTATCCTACATAGCAAACTTTTTATGAATTTTACATGTTATGCATATTATATTATATTATTTTACTGAATAGCGTTGCCCCAGTAGGAGCAATGTATGACTTTCGCATCATTCGTTTAACTGTTTTAGTTTGTTGAAATTACATGGTTTATGTACATAATTGGTCAGAAACTCATTTATAGGTATGGTTTCTGACTTCTATACTTTCCGTTTAGTATATTAAGTATTTTATAAGTTTTTAGAATGTTTTTAGAATATTTATAGATATATAAATTATGATTTAAATTAATAAATATGTTAGTAGGTTTTAATTTATCTAGAAGTAGATATAATTAATGGTAAGTGTGTTTAAGGCATTTTGGCTTAGGCTGTGAGGGTATGTATATGCATTGGTTGGTGTTGATCAGCTGTTCTAATTGGTAGGGCAGATCAGCTGACTGATCATGTTATATACTGCGTTTTGAATATTTAATTGCATCTGAAGAAGTCTAGCTATCCAGCCAGACGAAAAGCACTTTATGGAATAAAAAGTTTGCATTACTAGCTTGCAAGTTTGTGGATTTATTCTTTTTGTGGAGCAGTATTCAATTAAGTTGTTTACATCTCTGGAGGATACTACATGTACATATGGTAGAGAATCAATTGTAAATGAATTCTAGTTAAATGATTTACAAATCGGAGTTTAGAGAGCATATTTATATTCATCAAACTGTTGAATACCTTAATCTGACAATTTTAAACATTTTTTTTCAACTCTGAAATTGATTGAAGTAATAGGATCATTGGAAGTTACTAGGCTCTTGTCCCTGAGGCCCTTATAAGCCCAGCCAAGAGTTTAGCCCATGTTTAGACAAGTCAGCATCCAAAACCACTGTCCAGCCCAGACACTGGTGAAATCCTAGGGGTGTATTTTCTGTTTCCCATCCAGTTATCCAGGTTGCGCTTAAAAAGGGATAATAAGGTACTTTGCTTGACGTGGTGAAAGGAGTCTATTCCACAGATGGGGGAGTCCCTGGGACATGCACCTGTCCTGCCAGAAAGTCCTATTGATGGATCAGACTAGGTTGAGGTCACACGTGTGGGTTACTCTAATGGAGCCCGATTTGTGGACATGAAGCAGTCCCATCAAGACGGGGTCTGATTGCTTTGTATGCCAGACAGAGGTCACCTCTGAGGAGTCTGCATGAAACTGAGTCGAGGGGACATATCTATGTAGGGTAGATTGAGGCCCTGGATTCACCTGGTGAGGAACCTCTGTGGTCTCTCCCAGCTGCTGCATGTGCTTTGCAAGGTACATGCTGAAGGGGGTGTTGTACTCAATAATTGGCCTTGTAAGGAAAAAATACAGCGATGTTATGACTTCCTTGTCCCTGGATGAGATACCCTTACTTATGAGGTGGACCATGTAGAAGGCTTTCCGTACAACACAAGCAACAAGGCTTAATATCTGAGCTTTGGCTGGCTAACATCTTCCTGAAATCAGCTCGACGTACAAGTGAATTTAAGTACACTTTTTATCTGCTCTTTTTCATATAGTACTGTATTTAATTTATTTATTTGTGTTTTTCACTAAATATTAACTCAACTGAAGTTGTGGCTGTCTCTCTACAGTTAGTTCCCCACCCACCTTCCCAGTTCTTGTTTTGGTGTTAATGTTGGTGGCTTTGAAATTGCCCGCCCCTCTTGCAGATTTGTATTTGGATACTCCTTCTGGGCCCATCTCATTTGCTTACACAACTGAGTGCAGTGAGATCATATTCTGATTTCAGGCACGCCTACTGTGTACAAAGAGAGCATTTTGGGAAGGACCACCCCTGTAGCCTCTTAATCCTGCTCTGTTCTCTCCCTCAAAAAAAAAAAAATATATATATTTATATATATATATATATATATATATATATATATATATTATTCAGCTGCTCTTACTGTAACTGTCTTAGTTGCTCTTCTGCGTGCTTTCTGTTCAGTCACTCTTACTCTTCACTTATTACTGCTTGTTAATAGTCTTCTAATTTACTGCCTTCTGCACTTGTTTTTTAGTCATTTGTTTAATTGCATTTTATTTGATCTGTTTTTGCCGTAGTGTTGCTACACACTCGGGTGTGCTGGCCTGCACTGCAATTTGAATTGTATTTACTGCTGTTTTAGCTGCTTTTCTGTAACAAAATAAATTCTAAGCTTGTTTCCTGCCTTTCCTGCAACTAGTCAAGTCCAGATACAGACTTGCTGTATCCAGGACTGTTGGTAAGCTTCTGAGCCCCCCAAGCCTTTCTGTGTTGGAAGGAAGCCTTCTAGCTCATCAGTGGGAGTGGTAAACTCTAGGTAGGCTATCTACCACTGGAAGAGTGGGTTTTGGCCCTGAAATTGTAGTTCATTGGTAGTTTGGGCAGTTTTTCCATCTCTTTCTACTTTCTGGTTAAATGCCTGTTTTGCATTTGGTCCCCACCTTTCTTATAACTAGTGTAGTCAAAGTACAGATTTGCTGTATCCAGGACTCTTTGTAAGCTTCTGAGCCCCTCAAGCTTTTCCGTGTTGGAGGAAAGCCTTCTAGCTTATCAGTAGGAGTGGTAAGCATCAGGTAGCCCATCTACCACAAGAGGAGTGGTCCCTGGCCCAGACATTGTAGCCATTGGCTGTTTGAGCAGTTTTTTTTCATATCTTTCAATTTTCTGGTTTGAAAGCCCCACTTGCGCCTGTTTCCCGCCTTTCCTATAACTAGCCTCCTCCGGTTAGAGTTGCTGTATCCAGGATTGTTAGTAAGCTTCTGAGCCCCTCAAGCCTATCAGTGGGAGTGGTAAGCACTAGTTAGCCTGTCCACCACGAGAGGAGAGGTTCTTGGCCCAGAAATTGTAGTTTGTTGACCATTTGGACAGTTTGTCCATCTCTTTCAACTTTCTGGTTTAAAAGACCACATCTGCGCTTGTTTCCCATCTTTCCTGTAACTAACCTACTGGGTAACACTAGAAAGCCTTAAACTGATGCATGCCTTCTAGCTTAGAAGCAAGACTTTGGCGTGATTAGTTTTCTGTACTGTCTTGCTGTACTTAACTGTTTTCCTCCTAAATGCAGATTTTCCAGCATTTGTTGTGATTTCAAAGCTTGTTTTTTTCACATATTGTACTTATTTGATTGCCTGCACTTTTAAAAAAAGTTTTTTGTTTAAATAATTTGTTGTAGGCTGCACACTAAAGTGTGATAGCCTTTTCTGATCGTTTGTAGTCGTTTAAAGCTGTTTTAAGTGTATTTTTTTTACTGTTGTTGCCTTAAAAACAAAAAAAAAAATCCAAAAAAAAATCCAAAAAAAATTCCTAGTTTCCCGCCTTTCTAAACTAGTATAGTCTAGTTTTCAGGCTAGTGCTGAATTCAAGGCTGTGATACTAATTTCTGAGTCGCCCATACCTTACTTGGATAGAAGGAAGTTTGTCTGTTCATCTGCGAGAGAGGGGAGCTTTGAGCAACCTCTGTCCCTGGCGGTTCCAGCCCAGAGGTTAGTAGTTTATTGGCTATTTTGGGCTTTTTTCTATCTATTTCATTTCCCTACTGTAAAATCCACGTTTGCACGGTGTTGCGCACCGGGCAGTGCCGGTTAGCTACGCTTAAATTATTCCCGGCTCCACTAAGTCTCCTCTTCAGTTTTTCCCTTGAAACTAGTCTAACTCTCAACCTAAACACTCAAAAAGCATCCTACACCCCAGCACTTGCTCAGACCTAATAGCAAACCCTAATATACCCTGACACTGATTGCCCAGCAGGGCAAGGCTCTTTATTCACCCCTCACCAACCAAGTGACTAAGCAGCTCACCCTACTGTTCAGGCATGACCAAAGGGCAATTTCAGGTATACTCTGCAGTCCAGCTGGTGAGTCTGGGTATCCTGAGGCAATGTTGCAACTGCCTCATTTACACAGGCAACCCTCTCCTCCTACCACAAAACACTAACCTATGCGAGAGATGCAGTTATACAGCCAAACTGGAAGCTAAGCTGTCTACACCCAAGACTGGAACAGACCGTCAAGAGAAGGTTAACACTTGCACCACACCTCCAGCTGCACACAGACCTACTAAAGCAGCACTGGCAAAAAATACACACAAATGCACAAAATCATACTTTTGAGGCTCTAAATAAAAACCTGCAAAAGCATCAGAGACCTCCAAAGCAGACACCCAAACAACCTGCACCTCCTGTCACAAACCAGACAACACAAAATCAGTGTGCCGCACAATCACAGCCTTTAAGGCGAAATAACATACCTAACACACTAGTAATAGGCGACTCTATAGTCAGGCACACTGACGTCCCACTCACTAGGCTGGACAAGCAGAAGGTTACTGTTAGCTGTCTGTCGAGAACCAGAATCTGCCACATAACACAAGCACTCAGGTCACTCTAGAACAAGTACAAATATGACTCTGTCATTGTTCTTGTTGGTGTGAATGACCTGAGACATACCTCCCTGGACTACATGAAAAGAGACGTGGAAGAGCTCTCTGATCATGTAGCCCAGGCTGGTATGACCCTGACCCTGAGTAGCATCCTGCCCTCACCAAGAATGATACCCCAGTGTAAAGAAAGAATGATCAATTTCAGCAATTGGCTAAGCTTCTAGTGTCATTCAAAGGGGATCCAGTGTCTGTCAGCTTGGGACGACCTGCTCGACAAGCCACGTTGCTTCGCAAGAGACTGCTTGCACCTGTCACCCCTAGGCTTTCGAATACTGGCCAAGGCTCTTTCTGCCCCCATAGTGCCTTTTTTAGGCAAGGCTCAAAAGTCAAGCCCACCTCCATAAACAGCACAGTTAACAAAAAGATGGGGGTTATGCTACTTAACACCAGGAGTTTAAATCTCAAAATGCACAAGCTCTAAGCACTCCTCAGTATGGAGAACATCGACATCTGTGCAGTAACTGAAACCTGGTTCAAGGCTCCAGAGAGTACCCCAGCACTACCAGGCTACAACTCATACCACACGTTTGGGCCACAGAACATGGACCGAAACACACAAGGAGGGGCTGTATCCATATTCATCAAGGATACCTACACCTCCAGGTTAGTGGCGCAGCATGATACCTCTGAGATCATCCATGTGCAACTAACATCGGGCAAATCTGCAATGCAAATTGTGGCCTGCTACAGATCACCTTCCATGACCCAGGACCACCACTCCACCTTTCTGGAGAAACTGGAAAACATGAAGGTCCTACCGAACACCCTGATATTGGGCAATTTCAATTACCCTACCATTCATTGGAAAACTACTAGAGTACAAACTCCCAGGCCCAGAGCTTCCTGGAATTCATCAACTCAAGCACCCTGTATCAGCTGGTAAACTCCCCTATCAGAGGTGAAAACATATTGGACCTGGTCTTCACCAACATGGGTGACAGGTGTTCCACACCAGAGGGCAAACCGTCACTGGTTAGATCAGACCATTAACTAATCACTCTGGATGTCCACTCCCCACCACCTGCAACTAAGGAAACCACAGTAAAAAAACTTTTTTCTAAAGCAAACTTCACCTTACTTAAGACAGAGGTGGTAAGTTTCACAGCTCCTACGTTAAAGGGTAACGCGCAAGATGCAGAAACCTTTACAAATGCACTCTATGAGCACCTACAAGGATGCATGGATCGTACCATCCCTAGCAAAACCAAGACTCGCTCCTCTAAGAGAAGGAAACTGGTTTGGTGGACCTCTGCCATAAACGGGCTATACAATAGAAAGAGGAAACTAGTTTAGAAAAAAAGCAAATCCCAAGAAGCAAAGACATCCCTGATCAGTATCAGTAAGAAAATAAGGTCCCTCATGAAATCATCCAAGGCTAACTTCGAAAGAAAAATAGCCAAGGATTCAAAAGATGACCACAAAACCTTGTTTAGCTATGTTAAGAATCTAAGTGGCAACTCGCAGATATGCACTGAACTAGTGAAAAATAGCACAAACTGTACTGAACCTACTGATCTTGCCAACATCCTGGCAGATTCAGTGCAAACTTCACCTCCAGAAGGGCCCACAACAATACCAGAAAAGTGTAGTGTCCCAAAAATCAGACGCACAAGTGAAAACAGCCCTTTCAGAAGACAAAAACACCGCGTCTGTGGGACCAGATGGTGTCTCAGGCTGCATCTTGCACTAATTACAGAATGAACTAACCCCCACCTAAACACGCTGTTCATCATCATCCTCTCCGTAGGCTATACGTGCCCATAGAATGGCGCACAGCAAAGGTTATTCTCCTCCACAAAGGAGGGGCCACAACTGACCCTGGTAACTCGCCCCATAAGCCTGATTAGCCTGGTCTGCAAGGTTATTTAGCGCGTCATCATGGAACCCATTAACAAAGACATTGGGAACCTCTAAACACTTGACCCGACTCAGTTCGTCTTTAAGGGCAGATCATATCTCCTAAACCTGGTTGACTTCTTCGAGACAGTCACCAAGGCCATAGACAAGGGAAAGGTGGTTCTCACAGCCTACCTTGACCTCGCCAAGGCTTTCGACACCATTCCCCACTCTGGTATTACAGAAAAACTCACCAGCCTGAACATAAACCCCAACGTCACGAGATGGGTTGTCAACTGGCTTGCAGACAGAACTCGCACGGTAAGAATAGCAGGCTCCAGGTCTGACTCTAAACCAGTCACAACTGGTGTCCTGCAAGGCTCGGTCCTGGGACCGCTACTGTTCGGCATATACTTCTCAGAAGTACAGGCAAACACAGGAGGACTATGGCTAACCAAGTTAGCCGATGACTGCAAACTGGGAGCCATAATTGACACTCTGGCTGACATGGACATTCTCCAAAAGGGCATTACTGAGACCATCAAAGTCATGGCCTCAAGCTAAATGCCAAAAAATGCAGTCCTCCCATTTGGGAAAAACAAAACTCCTACGAATTACCACATAGGTGGCAGCCCCCTTAATACAGAAGAGGTAATACGAGATCTAGGGACCCAGGTAGATAGTAATCTCTCCTTTGACAATCCTATTGCCAAAGTAGTTAGGAAATCCTTCTGTGGTGCATCTAATTACTAAAGGGTTCGCATCTAGGAATAGAGGATATAGTGCCCCTCTACTCGTCACTAATTAGACCCATCATAGGGTACAATGCCCCATTTGGGATGCACCTCACAAGACACTTCCAACAGCTGGAAAGACCACAAAAGTACCTCACCAAGAGGATTACTGGCCTGAAACATATGTCCTATGCAGCCCGACTGATGAAACTCTGGCTGTACTCAGTGGCATGATCTCTGCCTGACTTACAAAGCCATGTCCAACTCAGAATTGATGGATGTGCTCCACCTAAAGAAATCCAAGTCACTGCGAGCCATGCACTCTAGTGAGCTAAACCTCACCACAACAATAAATAGAACATGCTGGAGGGATAGATTCCTGTCACAGAGGCTCCCCATGCTTTGAACAAAATTCCAAACTACATCAGGCAGAGCCCTTCACTAACACTCTTCAAGAGAAGCCTTGACGAGTGGATGGGTAACAGAAAATATGCCCCTGGGATCACTTCATTGGCTCTGCTTGACAGAGGATCCGTTAATTAATCAATGGGGCGGCGAAAGCCGACATACTCTGGCTAGGCTTATAATTGCCCTCTGGCATTTAGCCCATTACCTACCTGTGAACATGGTGGTTATGAACCTATACCCCAGGTATCACTTCTGTGTCACTGTTAGACAGAGGCACAGGATACTAACCTCGAAAAAGTGCATAGCAAAATAAATTTAAAATGGGTGGCGAAAGCCAAACACATTCTGGCTAGGCTTATAAATGCCCTAGGGCAGATAGCCTAGTATGAACCTGTGAACCTATGAAAAGTCGAGTTGCTATCAACCTGGTCAAATCCCTCACGACTGATTTGGTGCTTAGGATGTTGTTGTTATATGGTGGGAACATCACTCTCCCCAAAGGGGATGATGATGCATTTTTTGGCATTCAGCTTGAGGTCATGTTTCTGGCATCAGTCATTTGTTTGGGTGAGACTCTCTTGGAGGTTATCACATCACTTGGGGAATTGATGACTGCCCTCAGCTTGCAGTCATCTGCAAACTTGGTCAACCATAGCCCACTGGTTTTGGCCTGCAACTCCGTGGCTTCCCCCGTTTTGATTGTGGGTTCTGTCAGTGAGCCAGTTTGCTACCAATCTGGTAATGTGGATTGATGTGTAGTTGAGAGAGTTTATCTATTATGCCTGAGTGGGGGGGATAGTGTCAAATGCTTTGGCCAGGTCAGGGTAGGTGGTGTGCACCATCTTCCCCTCGTCCATGGCTTTGGTGACTGTCTCAAAGAAGTTGACCAGATTTAACAGACATGACCTCCCCTTGACAAAGCTAAACTGTGTGGGGTTGAGTGTTTGGAGATTGACGATGTCCCTTTTAATGAGGTCCACAATAATCCGATCCATAGCCTTACAGATTAGGGTAGTTTGGCTGACTGGTCTGTAATTTCCCATATCAGTGGACGCTCCACCATTGTGTAAAGTAATGACAGTGGCTTTCTTCTACTTGGCTGGGACAAAGCTGGCTCTCAGACTTTGGTTGAATAGGGTCCCTAATGATGCTCCAAGTTCATCCCTGAGTTCATGTAAGATGCAGCCTGGGATGTTATTGGGTCCCATGTAGGCTGTATTGTTTGCCTTTGAGAGGGCAGTGATGACCTGTTCCCTAGAGATAAGGGGAGGGGGGGCAGGTATTGGGGATGTCTTAATTTACTGATGGGGGGACAGAGGGGTGAAGTTTTCACTACAGCATTTGTGTATGTGGTGTCCTTCCTTTGAGAATGCGGACATATGTGAAGAAGGCCTTATGATTGTCGCTAGTAGTTGTGGCCAATTTGGACTCCGTTTGCTTTTAGAGGATTTCACTAGTGCTCTTATTTGCTTGTTCAGGCTAAGGAGATTGCTTTCAGTTGGGCACCTGCTCATCTTTGGTCCTAGACAGCAATTGTTTCCTTTCGTTATGTAGTTTATTGCAGATGTCCACCAGACAGGTTTACTCTTCTTGCGAAGGATGCTTTTGTCCTGTTGGGTATTCCTGATTCCATGTATCTATATAAATACCTGCATAGTACTTTGATGTAGATTTGGACATTGGTGCTAGTTCCTAGAGAGGGGGAGGGGCTGTGAAGCTGTTTATACCATACCTCAGGAGGTTGTAATCAGCTTTGGAGAAGTGTGGCATGTTCTTCATCTCACATTGCTGCAGTCCTGACACTTGGGTAGTCCGCTGTCCCAGTCGGCCCGAATACCAAAGTGTAAGGCTGACGTCGGTCAAGGCGCATTAGTCTGACGTCAGGACGTCAGGGTACAAATGCGCATGACCGACGCCATTTCCTCAGTCTTTTTTGCCGCGTGGTCCGATGCAGAAGCAGTTTTGCAAGTGCAGGTTGGCGTTCTGAGATTTTCCGAAGTCGGAGTTTCAGACCGAATCCAAGTTGGCTAAGTACCCCGTTGGGGAATATTTTGGTTTTTTCTTGCCTCAGTATTTTACCGGATGTCAGAAAAAGTGAATAACTGTATTTCTTGTGGGAAACGGATACCTCATAGGGATTACCATACCTTGTGTATACCTTGCTTAGGGCCTGAGCACGACGTGGTTGGCTGTCGCTCTTGTGCTAGATTTAACAAACGCACTATAAAGAGAAGATTAGATTGTGCCAGGTTAGTTTTTGGGAAGCGATGTAATTATAAAATGCCGTCGGATGCTCCGACGCCCGCTTCATCAAAAAAGCGCAAGGACAAAACAGCAAAGCCTAGGTTGGAAGAACCGTCCGCAGGACGTCGGTTCTTTAGAGGGCTCGGTGGAGCCAGAGGTTCAGCCAGTAATTTCTTTGGAATCCCAGGGAGAGACTTTAGTACTGCAAGATGTGACCTCTCAGGAGGTAGGCCAGGCGGAAGGGGCTTCTCAGGTAGCTGTTCTTCCCTCCCTTCCTAAGGTGGTTAGGCCCTCCTGCTGTTTCCAAGGCTTCTCCCAGGGGCAGGCCAGGTTTTGTTTCAGGTGTTACCCCTAGTTCTTCAGGGTCTGTACCTAAGAAGCATATGCTTAAGATGGCAGAAGATTTGATTACAATGATTAGAGGTTCTATGCCCCTCCTGATAAGAGGCCTAGGGTGGAACCTGAGCTTGGGAGTTTTGAGCAGTGTTCGGATGCTTCTGAGTCTTCGGCTGAAGACTTGCAGGAGTATTCCCCTTACTCTGATTCTGATGTAGATGATTCTACTCCTTCTGCTTCTCCCCTGAGGATTTTTCATTTTCAGAGACTATTCATTCCATGAGGGAGCATTTTAAATGGGAAGGTCAGGATTTCTCTGATTCCAGGAAAAGGCTTAGGGAATTTTTGTTTCTACCCCAGCATAGGCCTTTAGCTATACCTCCTGTTCTGGATGTGGTGGAGGATGTTTTTGCATAGGCTTCTCTGAACCCTGATTCTTTGCCTCCTGCTCCAGTAAAACCGGATAGATATTATAGGGTGCCTGAAGCTCATAAGTATCTTTTTAAGTGTCCTAGGGCAGACCCAGAAACTGTTTCACAGGGGCCTAAAGGTGTTAAGGCTTCTGTTGTTAAAAATCCTGTTCCTCCAGATAAAGAGGCAAGGGCTTTGGATAGATGGGGAAAGAAAGTGTATACTTCTTCCACTTTGGCCATGAGAGCTTTGAATTGCCAGTTTCATATGTTGAAATACCAAAATTATCTCCTTTCACAATTAAAGTCTAAGGTAGATGCTTTGGCGGAAGGTATTGAGTGTAAGGAGTTGCAGGATTTAGTTCATGTTTCTGAACAGGTGGGTAAGCATTCTTTGCAATGTGGTTTTGATGCTGTGCAGGCCTCTTCGAGGGTGGCTGCCACTGGTTCGGTTCTTCGCAGGCACGCCTGGCTGAGGGATCAGAATTTAGCTGAGCATGTGAAGGCACGGATTTTAGATGCTCCTTTACAATCTGATGTGTTGTTTGGTTCGCCTGTGGAAGCAGTTCTAAAGAAAATGGAAGACAAGGCTAAGTCTATGCAGACTGTTAAAGATTTTTTGCAGATTCAGCCTCCGAAGTTTAGTAGAAATTGGCCTACCAAGGGGTGGACATATCCTGCTTATGATTCCCAGTCTAGGGGTAGGTCTAGACGTGGTAGGGGCAGAGCTCAGGGTTCTTTTAGGCCTAGAACAGGGAGTTCACCTGCTCAGTCTTCTGGTGAGGGCAGGGGTCATTCCTTTCGTATACAGACCCAATGACCTGCCTTTTCAGCTCTCAGAATCTTCTCGTCTGGCAGCACCTTTGGGAGGAAGGTTGGCACTTTTCAAAGAAAACTGGAGTTTAATTACCCAAGACAGATGGGTATTGGATATCATTCACCACGGTTACAGGTTTTATTTCCATACCTTGCCTCCTTTCAAAGGCATGCCAGACATTCCTCCTCAACAAAGGAAAGAGGCTCACAAGCAAATTTCTCTGTTACTCCAAATAGGGGCCATTCAGCCGGTTCCTGTGCCAGAAAGGGGCCTAGGATTTTATTCTCGCCTGTTCCTAGTACCAAAAAAGGGGAACACGTGGAGACCAATTTTGGATCTATCTATCCTCAACACTTATCTGGACATTCCCAAGTTCAAAATGTTGACGTTACAACAGCTTTTACCTCTGCTGGGCAAAGATCACTGGATGGTAACTTTGGATCTCAAGGAAGCTTACCTTCATGTTCCTATCAGACTAATTTGCAGAAAATATCTGCGCCTTCGAGCTGGGAATTCTCATTATCAGTTCTCTGCATTGCCCTTTGGCTTATCTACTGCGCCCAGAGTATTCACAAAGGTTCTGGCTCCAGTGGAAGCTTTCTTCAGGCTAAAAGGAATACAAATCTATCCTTATTTGGACGATTGCCTGATTCTGGCTCAAGGAAGGGACGTTCTTCTTCAGCATTTGGAATATGTGATAGCAGTGCTAAGATGCCTAGGGTATTCTGTGAACGAAATAAAGTCCAGTTTAGTACCCTCTCAAGACATGTGCTTTCTGGGTGTGAGACTGAATACAGCAACCCAGATGGCCTTTTTAACCCTGGACAAACAAAAGAATCTTTCTCTTTACTTCCATCAACTTTCTCATCAGTCCGGGCTGACTGCAAAAACAGTCCTTCAAGCCTTAGGGTTCATGGCATCTTGTATTCTGGTGCTTCCCAATGCCAAACTGCATATGAGGAAGCTGCAATGGTATCTCAAAAATGTATGGACACAGCACTGCCAGGATTTGGACACTGTCATTCAAATAATTCCTTGCATTCAGAAGGAATTTTTGTGGTGGGCTCAGGAATGTCACCTAAACAAGGGACTCTCTGTGACCCGGCCAGAGGCGAGTCAGATTCTAACGACAGATGCCTCAGACACAGCTTGGGGAGCTCATCTGAATGGAAAGTGGATACAAGACAAGTGGCCTGCCAGACTGCAGCATCTACATATCAACATGAAGGAGATGTTAGCAGTCCAGTTTGCATTACTGGCTTTCAAGGATTTACTTCTTCCAGGGCAGGTGTTGATTCTAACAGACAACACAACTGTCATGTGGTACATCAACAAACAAGGGGAACACATTCTTATCCTCTATGCAGGCAAGCAATGATTTTGTGGGAGACTGCTAAGCTTGCAACTGAATCTTCAAGCAAGGTTTCTGCCAGGAGCACAGAACTCCTTAGCAGATGTGTTAAGCAGGCAAATCATGGATCCCCACGAGTGGAAACTGGATCTTCATGCATTTCAGACATTGACAGTGTCATGGGGAACTCCAGACATAGATCTGTTCGCTTCTCCACTAAACCACCAGCTGCCAAAGTTTTGCACGAAAAGGTTTCATCACACAGCCTGGAAAGTGGATGCTCTTTCTTTCAGTTGGAAAAATCTTCATGTGTATGCCTTTCCACCTCTGCCTCTCCTCCCAAAGGTACTTCTAAAGGGTCAGACTAGACAAGCCAAGGATGATTTTAATAGCTCCAGATTGGCCTCGACAGCACTGGTACCCATTGCTGAGGAGTCTGGTAAGGAAGCCTCCATGGCCCTTACCTTTGATTCCACACCTATTGTCTCAGAAGGACGGGCATCTACTCAATGTCAAGATTCACTCTCTTCATCTAACAGCCTGGCATATTCTGTTTTGAACCATAGCAGGTCTCAGCTTCCTCAACAAGTTTTGAATGTGATTATGGAAGCCAGAAGACCTAGTACAAGGAAAGTGTACGCAGGAAAATGGAAGAGATTTTCATTTTGGAGTGCAGCAAAGGATTTGGATGTTTCTGAGCCAAATTTGAGTGTGGCTCTTCAATATCTTACTGAGTTATTGGACAAAGGTTTGTCTTTCTCTTCCATTAAGATTCATGCTGCAGCAATTTCAGCTCACTATGATTGTGACCCACCATTGTTTTCTCATCCTTTGTTCAAGCAATTTCTTAGAGGGGCAAAGAATATAAGACCCCACGTAGAGCTCCTACTCCTGCTTGGGACCTCAATTTTGTGTTGGAGAAACTCACTCTACAACCTTTTGAGCCTGCAGCTACTGCTGAATTGAAATATTTGTCATGGAAGACTGCTTTTTGTTAGCCATTACCTCTGCAAGAAGGGTGTCTGAATTGCAGGCCCTTATGGCGGTTGAGCCTTTCCTGATTTTTCATAAGGATAGGGTATCTTACGCATTAATCCTTCCTTTATGCCTAAAGTGGTTTCTAGTGTGGCTTTAAACCAAACTATTCATTTGCCTACCTTTTATGCAAATCCCCAAAATAAGGGGAAAAGATTTTGCACACTTTAGATGTACACAGGCAATTACGTTATTATTTAAGCAGGACTAAGGATTTTAGGCAGTCTCAGCAGTTGTTTGTTTCATTTGCTTTGAGTTCTCAGGGTAAGCCTGTGTCAAAACAAACTATTTCTAAGTGGATTGGGTTTTGCATTACTTTCTGTTACTCCCATCATGGCAAGGAGATTCCAGCTGGGATTAGGCCTCATTCCACTAGGGCTACTGCCACTTCAACAGCATTTCTAAGGGGGGTGGCAACTAAAGATATTTTGGAGGCTGCTACTTGGAGTTCAGTGCATACTTTCTCTAAGCATTACCACCTTCCTCTCTACTCTAAATCTAGGGCTGGTTTTGCCACTGCTATTTTACAGGGCATGTTGTCAGCTCCTGCTTCTTTGTGATTTGCCATCCTCCCTTACCTCTGCTTTGGGATTCTACCCAAGTGTCAGGACTGCAGCAATGTGAGATGAAGAACATAGTACAGTTTTGTACCTACCATAAATGTAGATGTTCAAGATCCACATTGCTGCAGTCCAATTTATCCTCCCTCCTTCCCCTCTATGTTTAGGGGTGGTTGTGTGGGTGGGATTGTACCTTTCTGACTTTGTATATATTGTACATATATTTGGTACAGGGGTATTTGGTGTGTTGTTGTTTTTTGGTTTGGCCTTATCTTTTTAGGGTCTTCTGACATCTGGGGCAAGAAAAGACTGAGGAAATGGCGTCGGTCATGCGCATTTGTACCCTGACGTCCTGACGTCAGACTAATGCGCCTTGACCGACGTCAGCCTTATACTTTGGTATTCGGGCCGACTGGGACAGCGGACTACCCAAGTGTCAGGACTGCAGCAATGTGGATCTTCGAACATCTACATTTATGGTAGGTACAAAACTGTACTTTTTCTCTACTTGTGCACTTCTCTTCTGGTCTTGTTGATTTGTGAAATTCATATTGTAGAGTGTGCTGTCATTGGTGAAAGCTAGCTTTTAGGCTGTTCTTAATGCAGTATATTAGATCTGACCATCACAAGTAAAATGTTACATGCATCCTCTGGTACTGAATATGTTACCATACACAACAAATGAAAAGGTTTGCAGTGAACAATGACAGCATACTTTGTAAATGGAGCAATGTTGATAAAACTTTTTAATTAATGTTACGTCTTTGTTTATGAACATCTGGTTGTCATTGGTTTTACATCATTTGGTAAAATACCATTGAAGCTGTATTTGGCATTGTAGTTGTGTGAAACAATATTGTACCACATTGCTTTAGAAAATGTTTTTTTTTTTTCAAATAGAATAAATTGGTACAAGGGCAGGCATTAACAAATATTTGAAGTTAAGCTATCTACTAGTCCATTTTCATAGAAAATGCTTTCAGGAATAAATGTATATTCCAGATCTGAAATTTTGAAAGCACTCCTTTGTATGTTTCTCTTCAGCACACTGATTTTCTTCTGTAAAGCAGAATACTTTTTTCTCCAGTACTTCATATGACGTGTATATGTATGTTCCTGGGTAAGGCTGTAGTAAACTCACAACTCTTGGTAAATGGTTTACATTATCAGTTGCACTCAGTATCAGGCTGAGGATAGTGCTGTCAGGGAAGATAATTGTCACCTAGCAACTTAGCTTTAAGGCACACCTAGTTCTGGCTGACCTTTGAACATATCACAGTTGACTACATTTACTTTTCTGGTGATGGTTATGGCTGAACTTGAAAACATAGTGGATTTAATTTTTGTTCTCCTTAACCCTTCCCTTTTAAGTACTAAAATGTCTTAATCTACTGTATTGTGTATCTAATATCCACATCTCCTGTCATTAGTTCTTCTACTGCAGCTTTTAGTATTTTACAGTCTCTACTCTCATCACTTCTAAAATTCCTCTCCATACTTAAAAAGAAAATAGAAAATAATTTTCCTTTATACTTAAATATATAATGTCCATTTTTTTGTCTAGACCACATTTACCTCATCTAGAATATCTGTATTTTGCATTGTGTACTCCTGTTCCTTGTTCTTTAAATGGTCTTGTAAATATATGTATATGTTTTGTCTGTTACGTTATGGCTCTGTAATATTACTGAATTGTTAAAACCCAGCCAGAGCTTGCAAGTAGTCAATCAGTGATCTGTCCTGGTAAATAAAAGGGATGAAGTAAAAAAAAAAAAAAAATTCTTGTGAGCATTCCTTCCTGCCTCATTTGTCTATTTAACAGTCAATGTGACTCCTTTGATGGAACATATACTGAAAGCTATACTGTCACCATACTCATAATTTCAATCAGTTTGGGACAAATCTTAACAGAATCGGGGACAAATCCAGAAATAACCAGGGATATTTTTAAAATATTAGTACGATTAATTTGAGACAGTGACAGAATAAGAGAATGTGAATTAATATGCATTTCTGAAGTGAAAGAAGTATGCATTTTTGAACTGAAAGAAGAATGCAACTGTAACTGTCATTATTGTAATTTGACATCTTATCTCCAAAAGTTGCCAGTTTTAGGAGGGATTAAGAGGGTCAGAGGTAAAATTTGAGGCAAAATCAGGAACAGTTGTAAGTTATGGGTGACAGTTGCATGTTTCTTTTAATTTGTATGGCACATGGCCCTCATAAGAAGTTAAACCTAGTTAGAGAATGGGCTTTCTGTATATCAGTACCCTGAATGGTGAACGAATGTTCTCCAGCAGGGTGTTAATGTACAAGTAATGCCTGCTGAAAAATGAGTCCTCTGCTTCACGGCAGCATATCAAGTTGCTGTGGAGCTCGGACTCAGAAAACAGAACGGCTGCCATTATTTTACACTCGCTAAGCAGCACATTTGAGAGAGTGTATGCATGTATGAGTGTGAGAGAGAGAGTGCTTGATAGTGTTTCTGTCTGCATGTATGAGTGAATGTGTGCATGGAAGCAGAGAGAGACTGGTGTGGGGGTGGGTGGTGTGTGTGTGGGATAGAGAAGGAGAGATAGAGAGTGACATGAAATGCATATGTGTAAGCAGAGGAGACTGCGTGTGAGAGTTCGAGGGAGAGAGTTGGACTGAATGTGGGTATGAAAGCAGCTGGAGATTGAGAAGGAGGGTGAAGCCAATCTTGCATGAGTGTGTGCATGAAAGCAGAGACTCTGTGTGTGTGTGTGTGTGTGTGTGTGTGTGTGTGTGGTGCAAAAGTGAACCAGCAATCCCCAGGTAGCATGTGTGTGAGAGAGTGAAGCGAGAATGATCTCTGCCAGCCCTTAAAGAATGGTCTCTCTCTCTCTAAAATTGTTGTTTTACTTGTGTATTTTTTTAAGTACGGTTTTATTTTTTTTAATATATTTTAGATGTAAATTGCTTTTCCAACGCCATTAACATATGCTACAGCAAGTATGAAACATTAGGCGAGGAACTGTTTTACATCAAAAGTATATTAAAAACAAAAAATAGAACTTAAAAATGCACAAGTGAAATGCAACAATTTTACAGAGAGCCTATTCTCTAAGTGCAATAATGCTGTCCAGGGTGTGTGTGTTGATCTCCTTCCAGGGGTGTAGAGGCCCTCCACCTGCAGCGTCTGGCGTCACAGCACCCCTGGGGCATTATTTGAATATTAACACACACCCTGTCGGGCATTATTGCTTGCTTATTTGTTTCTGAAATTTGTACCAAATGTGTTGAGCAGATGAATGAGGAAATATTATCCCACTAGTAGGCTATGGAGAAATAAGTGCTGCTTTTGTAATGGTACATAATTTGTTGCTGTTAAGCATTGCGATAACTTCTGACTTTTTTTTTTTTAGACTGTCCTCCCTATATACCAACCTTGTTTTGAGCATTCTTTTGCATAGCCTTAGACATGCCCCACCCCCGTGAAGAAATCTTAAATAAACTACATTGCTTCCTAACTGCCAGACTACTGTTTTTATTATGGAATCAATCCTTTGTGTAACATTTTACCAAGCTTCCATATGATAGGTATGAGAGAGAGAGTGCTGCATTGCTTAGTTAGTGACCACCTTTTGTCTGTTACGGAACACTGAAGGACAAGAGAAAGGTAGGATGTTCATCGTGTTACCCTGCTGCAGTCCATCACACTTGGGTTATCTTGTCGTCAGGTGGTCCTGCAGTCGGCCTGAATTCCAAAGTCTTGGTCCGGCGTCGGTTGCTGCCTGTCGCTTCCTCCCTGACGTCAGTGCGCCATGGGTATATATGATGCATCCGACGCCATTTTCTTCAGTCTTTCTTGCCGTGCGGTGCCCGAAGCAGAAGCGGTTCGCAAGTGCCGGTCGGCCGACTCCTGAGATTTTCGAACTCGAATTTCAGATCCGAAGTCTTCAATAAAGCTAAGTACCCTGTTGGGGAAACTTTTCTTGCCTCAGGCCGATGTCAGAAAAAGTTAACAATTGTATTTCTTGTGGGAAGCAAATACCTCATAAGGATTTTCATTCTTATTGTATACCTTGCCTAGGCCCAGACCACGACGTCACTGGTTGTCGCTTTTGTGCTAGGTTCAATAAGCGTACTATAAAAAGACGCTTTGATTTCGCACGACACTACTTCGGTAGAAAATTTAACTACACAATGCCGTTGGAGCAACCGACTACCGGCGTGCACAAAAAACACAAGGATAAAGACAGGCAGCCTAGACCCAAGCCAGACTCAGAGGCCTCGGCTGTGCCGGTCTCCGGTTCACCGGTTTTCAATGAGGCTCCTACGCAGCCCCTGGCTACCGCAGATTTGTAACCAGAGACCGCTTTGGTGCCTTTGGCGGAGAGTGCTAGGCCGACACAGCCATTTTCTTTAGCCCCTACTGACGATATTGCAGAAAGAGATGTCGGTGCTGCAGAAACGCCTTTGGTTTCTAAAGGTGTCTTCAGACAGACGCTCACTATAAAAGCGTATCCTAAGCTTAAGACTCGTATTAAACCAAAAAAGACTGCACTTCAGTCTCCGGTGCAAGGCCCCATGCCTAAGAAACAGATGCTTAAAATAGCTGAAGATTTGATCTCTTTAATCAGGGGTTCCCAAACCCCCCCCCCCCCCGGGTAGGTTTGTCAAGTACAGTTGTGTACACTTACCATAAATGTAGATGTTCAAGTGTATTCACTGTTGCAGCTTTATGCATTTCTGGCATACTCTCTCCTCACTGTGCAGAAAGGCTAGGCATAACCATAAACTAACAAAAATCCAGTCTCGCCCCATCTCAGTCCACAGAATTCATAGGGGTCATCTTGAATACAAAGAATTGCAAAACATCCTTTCCAGATCACCGAATTCTAAGGATAAAGCAGCAACTGATTCCAGTCCTTTCAAGGAAGAAACCACAGCTCATTCTGTTCTTCAGTTGTTGGGTTCCATGGCAAACTCCATTACGATTGTCCCCCTGGCCAGGTTTCACATGAGGCTTCTACAATGGCTACTGCTCACCCAGTGGTATCCCTTTCAGTACCCTCTTTCAGCCAAGATTCTGGTAACTCACAGGGACAAACAGGATTTAAATTGGTGGATGGTGCGCAATCCATCACAATGGTCTTGCCCTTTCTCCCCCCAACAGCCCAAGGCTACAGTGACCACGGACACCTCCTTGATGGGGTGGGGGGCTATTTCAGGGACA
The DNA here is from genome assembly GCF_019279795.1 of Protopterus annectens. Classification (NCBI taxonomy): domain Eukaryota; kingdom Metazoa; phylum Chordata; order Ceratodontiformes; family Protopteridae; genus Protopterus; species Protopterus annectens. Next base: position 787,951,578 of record NC_056741.1, on the reverse strand, counting down.
GACAGTCCAAGGTACTTGGTCCAAAATGGAGGCCCATCTTCATATAAATGTTCTGGGGCTGAGGGCGGTGCTTCTGGCGTTGCAACCATTCCATCCCCTGCTGCCGTCTGGGACTATTGCGATACAATCGGACAACATGGCAGTGGTCTGGTACATCAACAAACAAGGTGGAACCAAATCTTACTTACTCTGAGAGGCCATGAGGATATGGCAATGGGCAATGGCTACCAACCGCTTTCTTCTAGCATCGCACATTCCCGGGAGTTCCAGCATGATAGCAGACACTCAGCAGGTGTATTCTACAACCTCACGCGTGGTCCCTGAATCCCTTGATAGCGGCAGAGATTTTCAACCGCTGGGGTCTTCCTTGCTGCGACCTCTTTGCGTCCCCGACCGACTACAAATGCAGCAACTATTTCGCCCTGATTCCTTCCCCCTCCAGGACAGTCAGCCAGGGATGCTCTAGTCCACGATTGGCCCTCTGGTCTGCTTTATGCATTTCCACCTCTTCCCCCAGTTTCTGAAGAAAGCCCTCTGGTTGAAGAGCAAAGTAATCCTCATAGCACCATATTGGCCTCGTCAGATTTGGTTTCCCTTCCTTTGGCCTCACCTGCTAGATCAACCGTGGATTCTCCATCCAACCCCGGGGTTGATCTCCCATCCGCACCATCTGATTCACACCAGCTTGAACAGCCTGAAGCTCACAGCTTGGCTCCTCCAATTCCTTTGATTGCCAGGCAGAATGATATTTCTTTGCCAATACGTGACATTCTTATTGCATCTCATAAGTATTCCACCAGAATTGCATATCTCAGCAAGTGAAAAGATTTAGTTTTTGGCTGAAAGAAAAACAAGTAGATCTTTTTTCAACACCAGTGTCGATAGTACTGGAATATCTGTCTACCCTATTTCAGTCCGGACTATATGCCTCTACCATTAGAGTTCATTTGGCTGCAATATCTAATTTTCATGATGGTGTCCAAGACTCCTTCTCTTACATCACACAAATTATGCAAGACTTTTATAAAAGACGTGAATCTTCTAAGATCACCTTTAGAGACCCTACTCAACCGTGGGACCTGTCATTAGTCCTACAAGCTTCGACTGCCACCTTTCGAACCAGCTTCTTCTTGTGACCTCAAATATTTGTCATGGAAAACCTTGTTTTTGGTCGCCATTACTTCTGCCAGACGTATCTCTGATCAAGAGACCATATTTGATTTTTCATAGAGATAGTATCATTGAGAACTAATCCTTCCTTTCTGCCAAAAGTGATTTCTGAAATGTCCATTAATCAAACCATTGAATTGCCAGTTTTCTTCCCCAGTCATTCAAACAGGGGAGAGTATTGCCTACATACCCTAGATATTCACAGGCAAATTCGCTTCTACTTGAACGGGACTAAGGCTTTCTTGTAAATCAGACCAGATGTTCTTCATCTCACATTGCTGCAGTCATAACTTATGGGTAGTCCGCTGTCCTCTGTCGGCCCGAATACCAAAGTATTAGGCTGACGTCGGTCATGGGCGCTCATATCTGACATCAGAGCGTCAGGGTATTAAAGCGCATGACCGACGTCATTTCCTCAGTCTTTTTTGCCGCATGGTCCGAAGCAGAAGCAGCGTTTGCAAGTGCCGTTCGGCATTCTGAAATTTTCGTATTCTGAGTTTCAGATCGATACCAAGTTGGGCTAAGTACCCCGTTGGGGAATATTTTTGTTTTTTCTTGCCTCAGTTACTTCCGGATGTCAGAAAAAGTGATTAATTGTATTTCTTGTGGGAAACAGATACCGCATAGGGATTACCACTCTCTTTGTATTCCTTGTTTGGGACCTGAGCACGACGTATTAGGGTGTCGCTTTTGTGCTAGATTTAATAAGCGCACCATTAAACGTATGTTAGATTGTGCTAGGCTTGTCTTCGGTAAGCGGTGTAATTACAATATGCCGTCAGATCCTCCGACGCCCGCTACCGCGAAGAAGCGCAAAGATAAATCTTTGAAGTCCAAACAGGATGACTCGTCCATTCCGGACGCCGGTTCTTTAGACACCACTGTGGATTCGGTTGATCCGGACGCAGTTTCATCTGAGTCTCAGGGGGAGACGTTGGTTTTGCAAGATGTGGTTTCCCAGGAGTCAGGTCAGGCTGAGGGGGCCTCTCAGGTTACTATTCTCCCTTCTTTGCCTAAGGTGGTTAGGCCTTCTCCTTCTGTCTCTAAGGTGCCTTCCAAAGGCAGGCCTGGTTTGCCTTCCACAGGTGTCAGTCCTGGTTCTGCAGGTTCTGTGCCTAAAAAGCACATGCTTAAAATGGCAGAAGATTTAATTACTTTAATCAGGGGTTCTATGCCCCCTCCGGACAAGAGGCCTAGGGTGGAGCCAGAAATGGAAAGTTTGGAGCAGGCTTCAGATTACTCAGAGTCTTCGGCTGAAGACATTCAGGATTTTCCTCCTTATTCTGATTCAGACGCAGAGGATTCCACCCCTTCTGCTTCTCCTCCAGAGGATTTTTCTTTTTCAGAAACCCTGCATTCCACGAGGGAGCATTTTAAATGGGAAGGTCAGGATTTCTCAGATTCCAGGAAAAGGCTTAGGGAATTTTTGTTTTTACCACAGCATAGGCCCTTGGCTATACCTCCTGTTTTGGATGTTGTTCAAGATGTTTTCTCTGAGGCTTCCCTTAATCCGGATTCTTTGCCTCCTGCGCCAGTGAAGCCGGATAGGTATTACAGAGTGCCTGAGGCTCATAAATATCTGTATAAGAGCCCTAGGGCCGACCCTGAAACTATTAGCCAGGGACCTAAGGGTGTCAGGGCTTCTATTGTAAAGAATCCAGTTCCTTTGGATAAGGATGCTAGAGCTTTGGAAAGATGGGGTAAGAAAGTATATACCTCTTCCACTTTAGCAATGAGGGCTTTGAATTGCCAGTTTCATATGTTGAAATACCAGAATTTTCTGCTTAATCAGTTAAAATCTAAAATGGATGCTTTGGCAGAGGGCATAGAGTGTAAGGAATTACAGGATTTGGTACATGCCTCTGATCAGGTGGGTAAACATGCTTTGCAGTGTGGTTTTGATGCTTTGCAGGCTTCTTCCAGGGTGGCTGCCACTGGTTCAGTTCTTCGCAGGCACGCCTGGCTTAAGGATCAGAATTTGTCAGAGCATGTTAAAGCTAGGATTTTGGATGCTCCCTTGCAGTCTGAAGTTTTGTTTGGTTCTCCTGTGGAGTCTGTCTTGAAAAAAATGGAAGACAAGGCTAAGTCTATGCAGACTGTTAAAGATTTTTTGCAAGTGCAGCCCCCTAAGTTCAGCAGGAACTGGCCTGCTAAGGGATGGACTTACCCTTCTTCTGATTCGCAGTCTGGGGGGTAGATCTAGACGGGGTAGGGGCAGAGCTCAGAGTTCTTTCAGGCCCAGACCGTGGAGTTCACCAGCACATTCTACAGGTGAGGGCAGGGGCCAGTCCTTTCGTAAACAGGCCCAATGACCTGCATTTCCAGCTGCCAGATCCTTCCTGCCTGGCAGCTCCTTTGGGAGGAAAGTTGGCACTCTTCAAGCAAAATTGGCTTCTAGTCACCCAAGACAAATGGGTGTTGGACATTATAGACCGAGGCTACAAGTTTTATTTCCACACATTGCCTCCTTTCAAAGGCATGCCAGACGTTCCTCCTCAGCAAAGGGCAGAGGCTCACAAACAGATTTCTTTACTTCTTCAAATGGGGGCTATACAGCAGGTCCCTCTGTCAGAAGTGGGCCTCGGATTTTACTTTCGCCTATTTCTTGTACCAAAGAAAGGAAACACTTGGAGGCCAATCTTGGATCTATCTGTCCTCAACACATATCTGGACATTCCAAAATTCAAAATGTTGACGTTGCAACAACTTCTGCCTCTGTTGGGCAAAGATCACTGGATGGTAACTCTGGATCTCAAAGAGGCTTATCTTCATGTTCCTATCAGACTCAGTTGCAGGAGATTCCTGCGTTTTGGCTGGGACTTTACATTATCAGTTCTCTGCATTGCCCTTTGGCTTATCTACTGCGCCCAGAGTATTCACAAAAGTTCTGGCTCCAGTAATAGCCTTCTTCAGGTTAAGAGGAATACAAATTTATCCTTATTTGGACGATTGCCTGATTCTGGCTCAAGACAAGCTCGAGCTTCTTCACCATCTACAGTATGTTATGACAGTGTTAAGGTGCCTAGGGTATTCTGTGAACGAAACAAAGTCCAGTCTAGTACCCTCTCAGGAAATGTGCTTTCTGGGTGTGAGACTGAATACAGCTTCCCAGATGGCCCTTTTGACCCCGGACAAGCAAAAGAATCTTACACTTTACTTCCATCAATTGTCTCTACTGTCCAGGCTGACTGCAAGGACAGTCCTTCAGGCCTTGGGGTTCATGGCATCTTGTATTCTGGTGCTTCCCAATGCCAAACTGCATATGAGGAAGCTACAATGGTATCTCAAAAATGTATGGACACAGCACTGCCAAGATTTGGACACGGTCATTCAGATAATACCTTGCATTCAAAAGGAATTTTTGTGGTGGGCTCAGGAATGTCACCTAAACAAGGGACTCTCTGTGACCCGACCAGAGGCAAGTCAGATTTTAACGACGGATGCCTCAGACAAGGCCTGGGGAGCACACCTCAATGGAAAATGGGTTCACGACACGTGGCCTGTCAGACTTCAACATTTACATATCAACTTGAAGGAAATGTTAGCAGTCCAGTTTGCATTGATGGCTTTCAAGGATTTACTTCTCCCAGGGCAGGTGTTGATTCAAACAGACAACACAACTGTCATGTGGTACATCAACAAGCAAGGGGGAACCCATTCGTACCCTCTTTGCAGGCAAGCTATGATTTTGTGGGAGACTGCTCTCAGTTTGCAACTCACTCTTCAAGCAAGGTTTCTGCCAGGAGCACAGAACTCCTTAGCAGATGTTTTGAGCAGACGAATGGTGGATCCCCACGAGTGGGAATTGGATCCTCATGTATTTCAACAGCTGACAATGATATGGGGGACTCCAGACATAGATCTGTTCGCTTCTCCACTAAATTTCCAGGTGCCAAAGTTTTGCACAAAGATGTTTCATCCCACAGCTTGGAAAGTGGATGCTCTATCATTCAGTTGGAGCAATCTTCACGTCTATGCCTTTCCGCCTCTGCCTCTTCTTCCAAAGGTTCTCTTGAAGGTCAGACAGGACAAGCCCTCCATGATTCTAATAGCTGCAGATTGGCCTCGACAGCACTGGTACCCTCTGCTTAGGAGTTTAGTACGGGATCCTCCTTACCCTTTGCCTTTGATTCCACACCTTTTGACTCAGGAGGGCAATCATTTCTTCAATGTCAGGATTCAGTCCCTGCATCTAACAGCCTGGCATATTCTGTTCTAGACCCTGGAGGGTTGCAGCTTCCTCAACAAGTTTTGAATGTTATTTTGGAGGCTAGGAGGCCTAGTACAAGGAAAGTTTATGCTGATAAATGGAGGAGATTTTTTATTTGGAGCAAAGCAAAGAGCTTTGATGTTTCCAGGCCTGATTTGAGTGTTTCTCTTCAATATCTTACAGAATTATTGGACAAGGGTTTGTCTTTCTCCTCTATAAAAGTTCATGCTGCAGCCATTTCTGCTCACTATGACTGTGACCCACCATTATTCTCTCATCCTTTGTTTAAGCAATTCCTTAGAGGGGCAAAGAACATAAGACCCCCGCGTAGAGCTCCTACTCCTGCTTGGGATCTCAATTTTGTGTTGGAAAAACTTACTTTACCTCCTTTTGAACCTGCAGCTTCAGCTGAGCTAAAGTTTTTGTCTTGGAAGACTGCTTTTTTGTTGGCCATTACATCTGCTAGAAGGGTTTCTGAATTACAGGCTCTGATGGCAGTCGAACCCTTCCTAATTTTTCATAAGGACAGGGTATCTCTGCGAACTAACCCTACTTTTATGCCTAAAGTGGTTTCAAATGTGGCCTTGAACCAATCTATTCATTTACCTACTTTTTATGCGGATCCCCAAAATAAAGGGGAGAAAATCTTGCACACTTTGGATATTCACAGGCAGTTGCGTTATTACTTGAGCAAGACTAAAGGGTTCAGACAGTCTCAGCAGTTGTTTTTCTTTTGCTTTGGGTTCTCAGGGGAAACCTGTTTCAAAACAAACTATTTCTAAGTGGATTGGCCTTTGTATTGCTTTTTGTTATTCTCATCATGGTAAGGAGATTCCAGCTGGAATCAGGCCTCTCTCCACTAGGGCTACTGCCACTTCTACTGCTTTTATAAGGGGGGTAGCTAGTAAAGATATTTTGGAAGCAGCTACTTGGAGTTCAGTGCACACTTTTTCTAAACATTACCATCTTCCGCTTTATTCCAAATCTAGGGCTGGATTTGCCACTGCAATCTTACAGGGCATTTTGGCAGCCCCCAATGCTTTATGATTTTGCCAGCCTCCCTTTACCTCTGCTTTGGGATTCTACCCATAAGTTATGACTGCAGCAATGTGAGATGAACATAGTACAGTTTTGTATCTACCATAAATGTAGATGTTCGAAGATCCACATTGCTGCAGTCCAATTTACCCTCCCTCCTTCCCCTCTGTAGTTTGGAGTGGTGGTATGATTTGGGTTGTAGCGGTTTTTTGTACATGATTTTAGGGAGTTATTCTATTTTTGGCTGTGGCATTTATTTTTAGAGCCTTCTGACATCTGGGGCAAGAAAAGACTGAGGAAATGACGTCGGTCATGCGCTTTAATACCCTGACGCTCTGATGTCAGATCTGAGCGCCCATGACCGACGTCAGCCTAATACTTTGGTATTCGGGCCGACCGAGGACAGCGGACTACCCATAAGTTATGACTGCAGCAATGTGGATCTTCGAACATCTACATTTATGGTAGGTACAAAACTGTACTTTATATTTGGCCTATTCTGGACCTAGATTAGGATGTGCTGTTACTAAGGTCACATTGATTAAATGGTTAAAAGACTGTGTAACCTTAATTTATAGAAAACTTAATATTCCATTACCTACTACCATAAAGGCTCATTCTACAAGGTTGGTGGCGACTTCTGCTGCCATCCATGCCAGAGCCTCTTTACATGACATTTGTGCAGCTGCAACTTGGGCTGCTCCTCATACCTTCATCAAGCATTACAAATTGGATTTGGCCTCCAGGGGAAGAACATCCTTTGGTTCTGTGGTAACACGGAATGTCCTTCCATGAGAGCCTCCCAGGAATAAAGGTAGCTGGGGACTCTGTCCCACATGTAAGGACTGAACGAGGATTAACAATATCAGATAAAGAAGTTATGTCTTACCATAACGTTCCATCTGTATTGTTTATCCTCGTTCAGTCATTACGACCCTCCCTCCTTCCCCCTCCTGTGGCTTCTAGTGGATCTCACCATCCAGTTCTGTTAGGTCATTTGACCGGAGGTAGCCTCTACCTTCTTTTGACTTGCAAACTCAATCTGAGGTAATAGAGAGAGGGGAATTATGGGTAAGAGTTTTTAGCCCGAGAGTTTGTAGCTGGCGTGAGCTTGGAAGATGGCCGGCTTGGTTCTGAGGTCTGAACAGATACCCACATGTAAGGACTGAACGAGGATCAACAATACAGATGGAACGTTGAAACTCTCCCCCATTAACCATATGCAAAAAAATGGAAGGAGTTTGTGGTTTTCCCTTGTCACACACAGATTGGTTTGAACCATTAGGACAGCAAGTAACCTAGTCAGTAATTCTAAAGGCTCCATTTGATCCCTGTTTAACCTCTCCTCATGAGCCAAAGACGTGAGATACATTTTTACTTAAAATGATCAACATTCTGTTTGTTTTGACTGGAAAAACAGATGGGCTCAATATCATCAGAAGCCATCAAGACTTGTGCTGTAATTGGGGGCGTGGCCAAGGATGAACACAGGATAGCAGCAGATTTCTTCAGCTCCACCAATTTCATTACACTGATAGGAATTAATTACTTAAATTAATTTTTGAAGTAATTTTCTTTCTAAACATGTTTGTTTTATATAGTTCTTGAACTATATCTAAAAAAGAAAGGAAATTTTAACAATATTCCTGTCAGAAATCACTTTGGAAATTTTCCTGTCAGTTTATCAGTCTGAAATGAGTTCCAGTAAGACAAATTCTCAAGACTCCAGCATCAAGAAAGAACTTCAGTCTCTCATAACTATAATCCAGCAACTTACTGCTAAGATAGATAAAATGGATACTAAAATTGATACCTTCATAGAAAAAACTACAAAACAAATAGACTTGTTACATATAGACCTGCAACAACAGAAGATCCAGATGACAGGCATAGAAGAAGCTGTGAATGACATGGAAAATAGTATCCAAGAAGAGGAAATCAACATTGAGTTTCTGCTGAAACAAAATACACATTTGCAAACAAAGCTGGATGACCTGGAAAATAGATCTAGGCGCAATAACATTAGGATTTTTGGACTGCCAGAAAATATTGAAGGTAACAATATTACTTCTTTTTTAACAACATGGCTCCCTAAAACTTTAGACTTTCCAGAAGCATTCTCTTTTGGTATTGAAAGAGCACATAGATCTATAGCTAATACTAACTCTAACAAAAGCTATCCTAGATCAGTTATAGTTAGATTTCTATCATCTTTTGATAAAGAGATGGTTCTTAAATCTGCTTGGGCTAAAGCTCCTGTTAAGATTAATGAGACAACTGTGCGTTTTGACAATGACTATTCTTCCTTGGTAATAGCTAAAAGAAAAGTTTTTCTGCCACTAATAAGGGAGCTTAAAAAAGCACAGTTAACATACCTTCTGTTTCCTGCCAAGCTAAAAATCTTCCTTCCTGATGGTCCTAAAATTTTTGATGACTTAGACTCTGCTTTACTGTTTATCAAAAAAAAATAAGATTTTGGATAAAATAGAGGAAATGGAATGGGCTGGTCCTTCATTAAAGAGACTGGCAACTGAAACTTCGTGGAAGACTTCAGAGAAAAAGAAGAGACTAAAAAACAAATGATTTGTTCTATGTTTTTTTTTCTTTTTTTCTCTCATCATTTTACTTCATTATTAATCTTTTTAAATATAGTTCCTGCATTTCCAGAAAGCCACAAATTCTGAAAAAGATTTAATCAAAGTTATTCTCTGTGTGCAAAGAAATGTTTTGTTTCATAACCAGTCAAAATATCTGAGGAACTAATAACAAGCTATTATTCAATTTGTTTCTCTTTCTGAAAAAGAGAAGTAAGGTCAGTAATTTGATACATTTTTTTTCTTTTTTTTTCTCCTTTTCTTCTTTTCTTTGTTTAAACAATGACATTCTATTTAGATTATGTAGTGGGTAAAGGGTGGGGGAGGGCAGGGAGAGAAGAGTAATGAAAATATGATAAATGGAATAATAACATATTTATTCCTTGTAAAAAGTTTATATGTTCTTCAAATGCTATTCCTAATTATACTTTCTTGATTATACTGCTTATGCTTGTTTGTAAATCTGCCATGCTTTAATAATAATTAGAACTAAATAATAGTAAATGTTTTATTTTTAACTCTATTAATATAAACAGTAAGTAATATTCCATTGTATGTACTTCTTGTAGCTTTCTCTTACATTTTTTTTATTTCTGCTTTACACTCTTTTATTTTCTACTCTCTTTTTCTTTTCTTTATTCTTTCTCTTTATTTTTTTTCATATTAATATATAGAAATGCTTTTGATCATATAGACACAGTAAATAATAAGATTTGCATAAAAATTGAGTTGGGACAAAAATATTGAGTTTTATTACTTATTAATAACTCTGGGCTTAATTTCACTTACATAGAGGCTGTAATAACCTGTAAAATACATCGTGAAGGTTTTGTCATGTTTAGATGCATTTACACTGCTAAATGAATGTTTGTCGCTAGTGTTTAACAAGTTTCCCGCCAAAATGTTAAGGGAGACAATCTGGGATGTGGGCTACCTCATGAACAGTGTCCTCAAGTTGTTTTAAAAGCTTCAACTCTCAGAATTCTCACAGAGAAGCTGAAAGCAGTCAATTTGACCTTTGACCCAGATACCACACTGACACATCGCAGATTCAGGAAGAACACTCTACCAGGAAGTAGAACTGATGCAAATGAGACTATGTGAAGGAAAATGAACTCTTTAACATTTAAATGTGAGTTATTTTATATAATTACTTAAATATCTATGTTATAATTCATAAAATATGTCAGTTATAATGATTTTAAATGATGCAGTTTCTTGTAGTAAGTAAATGTCTTATTTTAGAAGGCATAGAAAATGAAACGTTTATTCAAGTGTTTTTGAAAATCTACTTGACTGCAGCATACTAATCTGTGTTAAAAACTTATGTTCCAAACATATACATTACTATAACTCATTTAATTCATCTGATTGACAAGCATAAATAACTTTATAACTCTATTCTGGAAGAAATTGTCATGTGATATATTTTAAAGCAGTAGTATAGACATACAAGATACAGATGGCTTTTTTTACAATAATGCAAGTGTTTCTGAGAATTTGCATAACTATGCAGTATGATTTATAACAATTTCTATAAATATAATATTTTATTCTATTGACAATAATGAGTATGAGTAAAATGCTCATATACAAGCAATTCAAGGTTTTTTTTTTGGAACCTGTTGACTGCATTTACATGACAGAAAATAGATGCATCTTAATATATGTAATGTCTGAACTATATTAGCCAAAGTTTTTGATTTAAATGAATGTTAGAGCTTATTTTTACATACTTTGAATAAATTAATATGTAAATATGCCTTTTTTTTTTTCTCTCTCTCTCCCTCTTTCACGTCTTTTATTTCTCTCTCTCCTCTTGGTTCCTAATATCAAGATTATTGAATGCTATTTGAATACAAGTGTATTATATTACATAGATGTATATAGTAGTATGAATAGTTAAAAAAAAAAAAAGTTTATTTTAGTTTATATGATGCTGTTTTATCAAATGTGTAGTCTTGTCTTGCTAGATAATTGAAGTGAAAGCTGTTAATTTAAGTTAAATATAACCAGTATTAAATTGATAAGGTGGTAGCTGAGGTACTGCTGCTTAGGGTAGGGGGTTAACTTGAGTGGTAAATACTACTCTAAGTTGGAGTTTTTAACTCCAGGCTGGATGCAAGGTTTAATCCTTACATTATTTTCACTTGTTCATTGTTATATGTATATAGTTTTGACATCCACAATATATTTTGTACACTCATTGTCACTACAAACAAAATTGAATCCTATACAAAATCCCATAAGAGATTCAATAAATACAGCTATATTTAAAGGTACACCTAAAGGAGGAGATGTAACATTACTTATATTATTTGTTATTTTGATCATAAGATTCTTAAGTTTTAAAAATGCCAAATGACATCTTTAAAAGGAATTTCTTTAAACATTAATGGATTGAATAATCCGTGTAAAAGGGCAAGCCTAATAAGATACATTAATTTACATAAGGCCAACTTAGTCTTCCTGCAAGAAACCCATCTCTTGACAAAAGATATTGATAAACTAGCCATAAACAAATATACAGTATTGGTTAGTTCAGAGCACACTCATAAAAAAAGAGGAGTGGCTATTTTATGGAATAAAAGTATGCCCATTCCTAAAACCATTAAGTCTTATCAGGATGACAAAGGAATGTTTTGTATGGTTACAATACAAATTAATGGGAAGACTTACACTTTAATGTATATTGGATACCTGGAATTGGTATTAATACAGTGAAACATCATCTTGATAAGATCATATCATTCTCTATAGGAGATATTATTTTAGCTGGTGACTTTAATTGTATACTACATGAAAGTGATACTACCACTATAGGAAAAAGAAGAATTACATCTAATGCAAAACATTTAAATGATTTTGCTAATTCTTATCATTTGAATGATATTAATAATCAGATTCAAAATCATTACCATATACCTTTTTTTCTAACAGATACAAAACTTATTCAAAAATAGATAGGGTCTTTATTTCTAACCAGATGGTAACAGATTTAATTAATTCAAAAATCATTTCATGTCCTATATCTGATCATAATTCAATTGTTTTTGAATTCATGATAAAAAATACTCATAATGTTCAGATCAAAAGGATACCAGCATACTTAACTCAACTAAAAGACTATAAAGAATATATACTTTCAGAAGTAAAACATGTTTTAGACATAAATAATACTCCTGAAGTCTCCATTGTCTGTTTGGGATGCCTTAAAATCATATCTATATGGACAAAGTATCAGATGGTATAATAATAAAAGGAAATCTTGGGATAAGGAATTGTTAGATATTCAGAGTAAATTAGACTCTTATAAACATAATAAAAAAGAAAATATTATGGACAAGAAAGTTATTGAAGAAATAAACTAAATGAGAAATACAAAGAAATTTTAACTCATAAAGTTAAAATAACTTTAGAGAAATACAAGTTTTTGTCTTATTCAATAAGCCCCAAATACTTACATAGACTTAAAAATAAAACAAAAAGGTTGAATAAACAAAACCATATCAAAGAAATCTTTTCTCCAAGGAAAAAGAAGAATGTTTCTAGTATACCAGAAATACTAGATGAATTTAGAAATCACTTTCACAAAATTAACCATAATAACATTAACATGGAACCTAAAGATAAAATAAAGGAGTTTATAACCACAAACATGAATAAAAAGCTTAATAAACAACAGATTAAACTATTGGACAAAAGTATTTCATATACAGAGGTTATTACACAAATAAATAAGCTTAAATCAAACAAAGCACCGGGTAATGATGGTATTATACCAGAGATATATAAAATCCTTTCTAAAAGTACATATTCATTAATACATAAGGTTTTTATTTTGGCCCAAACTGAGTTAATAACCCCCCCATCTTGGCAATATACATTTATTTCGCCAATTTTAAAGCCTAATAAAGATCCAACTAGATGTACTTCATATCAGCCCATCTCATTACTTAATGTTGATTATAAAATGTTTGAGTATTTTTGCTGATAGATTGAAGACAATCATCCCCGGCATTATAGATATAGATCAGACGGGCTTCATTGTAAATAGAAATACTTTTGATAATATAAGAAGAACTTTAACATTAATTGATTTTGCAAATAGGAAAAAGAAAGATTTAACACTTATTAGTCTTGATATAAGTTCAGCATTTGATTCAGTAAGTTGGGACTATCTGTTTACCTTACTGAAGTGCACAAACTTCTCAGATGCATTTGTAAATCTAATTGAGCATTTATACAAAGGAACATGGGCTTATATTAAGGTAGGAACATACGTTTCACAAAAAATACCCATTTTTAAAGGTACAAAACAAGGATGTCCACTTTCTCCACTATTATTCACTTTAGTAATGGAGCCTTGGGCTAATTTGATCAGAAACAGTACTGACATAGAGGGTTTTGAAATAGATGAAAATACAACATCCAAAATTCAACTTTTTGCAGATGATATTTTAATTACATCAGCAGGATCTAATTCTTCTATGCAGTCTCTATTTGATAAAATGATGAATTTTAAAAGTATTTCTGGTTTAATATTCAATGAAGAAAAAACTAAAATACTACCTATATATACACAAAAAAATATTCTCATTAGTGATTTTACTAAATATGTACCCAATTCAGGTCAGATAACTTATTTAGGTATAATACTATCTAAAGATATTAAATCTATTGTATATAATAATTATAATACCTGTTTTCTTAATATACAAAATCTTTTTAATACTTGGAATAATATGTTTTTACTATGGAGGAGAGACTTACAATTATTAAAATGATAATATTCCCAAGATTTTATACTTAATACAATCAATAATACTTCCACCTACAAAAATAATTATCAAGAAACTGAATACACTAATGTTAAATTTCCTATGGGCACCTAATAGACCTAGGATTGCATTAAAGAAACATACTAATAGCTGGTCTCAAGGGGTATTTCTTTTCCAGACTTTAATTTATATACTATCTCTTCTATTGTAAAAGTTATTACTTTATTAATAGATCAGTCATATGTCGCAAAATGGAAAGATTATTGGGAGCTAATTAGTATGCACTTCATGAAAATCTCCTTAACACATAAAAATATGATTGTAAATAACTCCATGTTATGGTTACTAAAGGAATTTTGTACTTCACCTATTACACCTAAACATATGGTTTGTTACCCATTAAATATTATTATTCGCTATCGTAACTTTATATTCATGCACCCTAAGTATAGGGAATGGAATTTTATTATATTCCCTATAATGTATACTCAGGGTATGCTTTTGTCATCTACTTCTGAAGGAACTCATTTAGCTATAGATAATGATCTAAAGTACTGGTATCAGTTGATAACTGATAATAAAGTTAAAAATCTAGATTTCTTAAAACAAGAATTTGATCTAAGAGAAACTTGCTGGTTAGAGGTTCAGACCTTTAGACAACATCTCATTAATAAAATAGATCTAATGTCTATAACAGTTAAAGAATCTATCCCAACACTGATTGATTATGTTGTAAATTTAATATCAAGTAAAGTTTCTGATAATTTTATGTATGTATGAAAGTTTACCTTTATCAGACAAGAAACTTTTTACAGTGTAGATACATACTGGAATTATTTCACTTCTATTAATGGGGACCCACCAAATCAACAAGATAAACAATATATATTGGAATCTGCCTATAGAACCACGTCTTCCATTGTCTGGAGACTTTATACATGGACTTTTTTACATAGATCTTTTTATACACCTTTGATGATGAATAAAATAAATAATAAAGATAATCTATGTAAGAGATGTAATGAAGAAATTAATGCTGACTGGGCTCATATGTTTTATGACTGTATAAAATTGAAAGAATACTGGAAGTCAATTAATGAATTTTTGCAGGCTCTTTTTACAGATAATTTCATTATTTCTAAATCTCTTATATTATTCAACACACCTGTACCTCAAAGTGTTAAAAGGTTAAGCTTCCCTTGTTATGGTCTATTCTAGCAGTGGCTAGGAAAATAATAACCAGAAATTGGATTTCAGATACACCTCCTTCGTTCAATGAATTTAAAAATGTTATGAATATAGTGTGCCATATGGAAATAAACACAATTAGGTCAAGAACAACTAGAAAAACATCTTATTATATTGTATGGGATAATTTACAAAATTTGTTAAAAAAAATCCTAATTTCAATAGCATGGTATTTTAGTTTAATTGATCTGATTGTAGTGGATGTCTTTGTAAATACTTTAGTTGTTTTGTTGAATGTTATAATCATATCTATTTTTAATTACTTGTATAAAATTGTTATGATATTTCTCTTGTATGTTAAAACAATAAACCTGTTTTGAAAAAAAAAGACTTGTGCTGTAATGAAGGACTGCTTTCTTAGACAGTACTGGATTGTGTCATGGGTAGCATTTGCTATGTTATTTACAGGATTGTGCTTATTTTGTTAATTGCATTAATTAAGCAATGCACTTGAGCAGTAATATGTAGAGCAGTTATTGACTCATCTTAATCAAACATAGAAGTTAAGGGCAGGGTTGTTGTATATTACTAACAATGGATTATTTACAGTTTAATATTAGAGTTGATGCACTAATGCTTTGATATGTGATCAGCATACCATGTTTGTTATCCATTGTCTAAATTGCAGTATAATTTATGGTTAAGGATAATAAAATGCATTTAGTGCCATAAAGTGCATAATTGCTAAGTACATAGCATTTTATTGAATGTTTAGTCGATTACTAGGAATGACACATTAAGATAACATGTCCAAGTATGATGTGGCTGAAAGGAAGTAGGGATATTTAAGCAATGAATCATTTTGGCTGTTTTAATCACAAAAGGATAGTAATATTTCAAACCGTGCTCTGAAGGTAATTTTTTAAAATGTATGAATTAGAGTAAATTGGATTATATTGCATTATTTCACCGTCCAAAGTCTAGGCAAACAAGCAGGACTCAGCACTTTCATAGGGCATATTTAACGTAAAAATAATACTGTTTAATGCTTGGCATAGAAAAGTCTGTAATAAGTAGCTGTGTATGAGCAAATAACACATAAGCATAAGAAGGCTTCCTTGCCCCATAAATATAAGGGCAGGAAAATCTGTGACCTAAAGCAATAAAATATATACCTGAAGTACCTGAACAAAAATTAGTGTGGCTGTTCACATAGTGTGTACTGCTTCTCAAAAAAAAAAAAAAAAAAGTTGAGAAGCCTGGTAGTTGGCATAGTGTTATAGCCATTTACACTGTAGTCATTCATTAACTTACAATAAGTAAGCTGCAGGTTTCCTGTTTTATCTACAGGTGACTACGAAGACACAGTCACTGTGTTGATTAGCATTGGTGTTTATCCACTTTTTCCCATTTTGTACATGGGGTTTGGTGTCATATCAAGATTGACCATTACCTAGAACCAGTGATGACACCTAGCCCTGTAATTTTCAAGCAACACAAATTGCACCCGTGTTCCTTTTATCATTATTCTTCTTGAGTTGTATTAGTGTTACAATCTTGATGGGTGGTGCTCTTTTTGTCTATTGTATGACAGTAAGTTCATACTCCAAACCATATATAACTGCATTTCTTCATAACAGGAAAAACCAGCATTGGGTGTAGACAGTGCAGTCAAACCACCTTGCCTTATCAGTTTAGTAAGTTTTAACAGGTCCAGTCCAACCTGTGGCTCACTGGCTAAGAAGTTTTTGATGTTTTGTGTACTTAAAAAAATGTTTTCTTTAAGTATTGTAACTTAAACGTTGGTTATGAGCTTGTCGGGGTGAAGTGGTACATAGTTTCACAGAGCATAAAACAAGCTGTTACAGAAGATGATTTTTGTACAGCTGAAAAAAATAGGGTTAAGCATTTCAGCTGTCAAAATTGTGTATTTGATAGAGTCAGTGAAGAAAATAACACTGATATTTTCTGGGCTGTAGATGTCATGACCAGATTTCAAGGTCTGTGTTAGTGTATTACTTGGTACTCCCCTGAGGTGAGTATATATTATACTTTTTGTAAGTGGACTCGTTCAAAATGTAGCTTGACTTTTCATTTTATGCTCTACTTGTGATTACAAATAAGGGTGAAACATTCTGTGATTAGCATGTATATGGAAGTCCATGTGTCATTATGCATACAAGAGCCAGAGTACAAAACACTGTCTTTGACTTTGGGGGGTATTATGCACATCTTCCATGATAATATTTTTGTACAAAAATACAGAAGGAAGCTCATGTTCTACATATATTCATTGTTAATACAGGAAGACTTGTAACATTACATAATGACTGGGTCAACACATATACTTGAAAACTGGAAGGTCTGTCCCTTTTGTAGTAAATCACTTAATCGCCATCGTGATAGCCTGGAGGAAGATGAATTGGAGAAGAATATGGACTGTAGTATCCCTGTAATTTGAGTTATCTTAGGCAGCTGACGTGAGAGGTATAGTAATTATCTGCAGGTAGAGGCTGATAATGAAATAGTAGATTTGTATGTGCTGCATTGCCCATTCCAAAATATTTTAATTTCTTTGAGATTTAATCAGCAACGTTTCTTGTTGATCTGTAGCTGATAGTGTGCACAGAGTAAGCAGGTAAAGTGTAAACCCAGAGCTGCACATTGTAGACTACTGTAAATAGCAAAATAACCATGTTGAAAATATGGTAGTACTCCAAAACAGAGCAACAAGATAGCATTTGTTAGTAGGTATATGATTTATTAATAGTATAGGTTGCAGGAAGTTTGGAAGAATATGAATAAATTCATTAAAGCCTACTTCTGTTATGTGCTCCTTCAAGACTAACACTAAGAAGCTAAACTGACCCTTTCACTTTACTTATTTGACTTTTCCACTTGGTGTTTTGGCAGACTATTTTGTTTGGTTTCATTGTTTGTCAAATCAGTGATGTTCATCGTGTTACACTGCTGCAGTTATTACACTTGAGTTATCCTGCCGTCAGGCGGTTCCGCAGTCGGCCAGAGTTCCAAAGTCTTGGTCCGGCTTCGGTTGCTGTCGCCTCCTCCCTGACGTCAGTGCGACAGGGGTATACAAGATGCAGTCAACGCCATTTTCTTCAGTCTTTCTTGCCACGTGGTGCCCGAAGCAAAAGCAGTTCTCAAGTGCCGGTTGGCCGTCTCCTGAGATTTTCATTCCGAATCCAGAACCGAAGTCTTCTACAAAGCTAACCGTTGGGGAAACTTTTTCTTGCCTCAGACCGATGTCAGTAAAAGTTAATCACTGTATTTCTTGTGGGAAGCAAATACCTCATAAGGATTTCCATTCCTATTGTATCCCAAGCCTAGGCCCTGACCACGACGTTACGGGTTGTCAGTTTTCTGCTATGTTCAACAAGTTTACTATTAAATGTCGGTTTGATTTTGCCCGACATTATTTTGGTAGAAAATTCAATTATAACATGCCGTCGGAACTTCCGACGACCGGAATACACAAAAAACGCAAAGACAAGGATAGACATCCGAGGCCCAAAACTGATGAAGCCTCTTCTAGGCCAGTCACCAGTTCTCTGGTTTTCAGCGAGGCACCTTTGCAGCCCCTGACGACCGCTTCTGTAGAACCACAAGCCGCCTCTGACTCCCACGTGGAGATGGCTGGGCCTTTAGATGCACAAGCTCTTCAGGCTTCCGAGATCAACCTTTCAGAGGGATCCGGAGCAGCTGAGCAACCCACAGCTACAGAGGGTAACTTCAGACTTACTCAGTTAAGCATTAAACCCTCAGCTAAGTCTAAGCCTCCTTTAAAGTCAAAGAAACAATTACAGCATTCTCCAGGACAGGCCTCCATGCCTAAGAAACAAATGCTCAAAATGGCCGAAGACCTAATTACTCTGATCAGGGGGTCCCATCCCCCTCCTGATAAAAGGCCTAGACAGGATGCAGACTATGACTCACCCGACCAGGTGTCCATCTCTTCTGATTCATCCTCAGGCCTAGGATACTCTTTACCCCCTTATGTGGATTCTGATGCTGAGGAATCCATTTCATCAGCCTTACCGCCTGAGGACTACTCCTTTGGGGAATCCCTACATACCATGAGGGAGCATTTCCACTGGAAAGGCCAGGATTACTCAGAATCCAAGAAAAGGCTCAAAGACTTCCTTTTATTACCTCAACACAGACCCCTTGCTATTCCGCCAGTGTTAGATATTGTGGATGATGTTTATACTGAATCCAGCTTAAATCATGATTCCTTACCTCCAGCCCCTGTTAAACCTGACAGATATGACAAGAGTCCCTGAGTCACATAAATTTCTGTATAAAAGCCCTGTCGCTGACCCTGAAACTATTTCTCAGGGACCCAAAGGAGTTAAGGCCTCATCAGCCAAGAATCCAGTTCCCTCTTACAGAGATTCCAGAGCATTAGACAGATGGGGAAAGAAAGTATATACATCTGCAACTTTAGCAATGAAAGCCTTAAATTGCCAGTTTCACATGCTAAAATATCAGCAATTTTTACTGTCTCAGTTAAAACAAAAAATGCTTCCAGAATCAGATCCTCCTAATTTTAAAGAAATGCAGGATTTATTGCATGCAGCTGAACAAGTGGGAAAACATACTTTGCAATGTGGTTTTGATTCTCTAGAGGCCTCCTGCAGAGCAGCAGTTACAGGCTCTGTCATTAGAAGACATGCTTGGTTAAAAGAACATACGTTACCAGATCATGTTAAAACAAAATTATTGGATGCACCTTTGCAGCAGGATCTGTTATTTGGATTTAAGGCAGAAGAGGTATTAAAGAAAATGGAGGATAAGGCAAAATCTATGCAAACGGTGAAGGATTTCTTACTGGTTCAGCCTCCTAGATTTAGCAGAAACTGACCAACTAATAATTGGTCCTTTCCAATTACAGACTGACCTCAAAGGGGAAGACGCGTCCAAGAGGTAGAGGTCAAACACAAGGTCCTTACAGGCCTCGACAATGGGTTGCATCAGTTCAGAAAGAAGGGGAAGACAGACCACAACCATATAAAAAGCAGCACCAATGACTTCCCACTACAGCTGCCAAACAAATCCTTCTTGGCATCCCCCTTGGGAGAAAAACTGGCACTCTTCTTTCACAACTGGCAAAGGACCACCAAAGACAAATGGGTTCTCAACATTGTATTTCAAGGTTACAGGTTCCACTTTCACACACTACCAAGGTTAAAAGGAATGCCAGATCTGCCACCAAATCAATGGGCAGAGGCTCAAAAACAAATTATAGCACTCATGGATATTTGAGCTATTCAAAAGGTACTATCACAGGAGCAAGGACAAGTATTTTACTCAAGACTCTTTCTGGTACCCAGAAAGGACAAAGCCTGGAGGCCCATTCTGGATCTTTCATCTCTAAACACTTACCTGGATGTTCCGAAATTCAAAATGTTGACATTACAGCAGCTTCTTCCCATGCTGGACAAGAAAGCTTGGCTTGTGACTTTGGACCTCAAAGAGGCATACCTGCATGTCCCTATCAGACAAAACTGCAGAAGATACCTCAGATTCATAGCTGGTTCAATGCACTACCAATTCTCTGCACTGCCCTTTGGCTTATCTACTGCACCCAGGGTCTTCACAAAGTGCCTGGCACCAGTAATTGCATTTTGCAGACAGAAAGGAATTCAAATTTATCCGTACCTGGACAACTGTCTGATTCAAGCAGAGAGCAAGGACATTCTTCTACAGCATCTGGCGTTTGTAAAAAAAAAGTTAAGTTGCCTTGGGTACACAGTAAATGAAAAGAAATCAAAACTAGTGCCCTCACAAGAGATTATATTCCTGGGTGCCAGCTTGAACACAACAGCCCAGATGGCTTATCTCACGCCAGACAAACCAGGACAACTGACTCAATACTTTCAATTGATGGCAACAAAGACCCAGCTCCCTGCAAGAAAAATTCTGCAGGCCTTGGGTTACATGGCATCCTGCATACTACTAATTCCATATGCCAGACTGCATATGAGGAAACTACAATGGTACCTAAAGAATCTATGGTCTCAACACTGTCAAAGTTTGAAAACAGTTATACCACTAATCCCTTGCCTTCAACAGGAGTTTCAATGGTGGGCTCAAGCTGGTCACCTCAACAAGGGACATCCGTTTACACAACCCACAGCCAGGCAAACACGGATAACGGATGCATCGGATTATGCCTGGGGAGCACACATGGCAGGCAGATGTATTCAGGGCATGTGGACCGCAGAACAAAGGCATCTTAACATCAATCAAAAAGAGATGCTAGCTGTACAAAATGCGATTCTAGCTTTCAAGGACCTGCCACATCCAGGACAACTACTACTAAAGACGGACAACACCACAGTTATATGTGGTACATAAACAAGCAATGGGGCACTCACTCCTACCCCCTATGCAGACAAGCTAGGACCTTATGGAACACAGCTATAAACCTTCAAGTTAATCTGCAAGCGCAATTCCTGCCAGGAGAGAAAAACACACTGGCAGACGACTTAAGCAGAAACATCATGGATCCCCACGAATGGGAGTTGAATCTACAAATATTCAGAATGATAACACAGAAATGGTGGAGCCCGGACATAGATCTGTTTGCATCCCCAATAAACTGCCAGCTACAGAAATTCTGCACAAGGAGTTACCATCCACAAGCATGGAAAGTGGATGCCCTCTCATTCAGCTGGAAGAACTTGCAAGTATACGCTTTCCCACCACTACCTCTCCTGCCAAAGGTACTCCTAAAAGCCAGACAGGAAGAGCCAAAGATGATCCTGATTGCACCAGACTGGCCACGCCAGCACTGGTACCCAATCTTAAGGAGCTTAGCACAAGAACCACCCTGGATTTTGCCTCAAATCCCACATCTGCTGACTCAGCACAACAAATACTACACAGCTAAAGACCTTAAACCTAGCTGCATGGAAGATTCCTTAGTCAAGCAAGCAGTGCCTCTCTCCAAAGCTGTTATGGATGTCATTCTGGAGGCCAGAAGGCCTAGTACCAGGAAAGCCTATTCGGATAAATGGAAGAGATTCTGTGCCTGGAACCAAGCTTCACAGCCTTGACCCTCTTGTCCCAAACATTCCTCAGATACTACAATACTTAACTGAGATGCTGGACAAAGGACTCTCCTTCTCACCAATTTTCTCTAACCCTCTGTTAAAACAGTACCTCAGAGGGGCTAAAAACATAGAACCGCCCCATAGAGCACCTACTCCAACTTGGGACCTCAACTTTGTTTTGGAAAAGCTAACTTTACCTCCTTTTGAGCCTGCCAACACAGCAGAATTAAAATATATCACTTGGAAAACTGCTCTGCTCCTGGCAATAACATCAGCACAAAGAGTTTCAGAATTACAGGCACTAATGGCAGTGGAACCTTTCCTCATTTTCTACCAGGACAGGGTATCTTTACGAACTAACCCTACTTTTATGCCAAAGGTGGTATCCAGTATGGCTCTAAACCAAACTATTCACCTGCCAACTTTTTATCCTAAACCACAGAATAAAGGAGAGAGACTACTGCACTCTTTGGACATTCACAGGCAGTTACGCTTCTACTTGGACAAAACCAAAGCTTTCAGAAAATCTGAGCAATTATTGGTAGCATATGCTGCAGGAGCACAGGGAAAAGCCATTTCAAAACAGACTCTTTCAAAATGCATAGGACATTGTATACGTTTCTGCTACACATAACATGGAAAACCTGTAACTAGCAGCATTAGATCTCACTCCGCCAGGGCAACAGCCACTTCAACTACCTACCAAGGAAATTTTGGAAGCAGCAACTTGAGTTCTGTACACACCTTCACCAAGCATTACCATCTGCCTCTATACTCTAAATCCTAAATCTAAATACTCTAAATCCTGAGCTGGCTTCGTCACTGCAGTGCTGCAGGGCCTTATAGCCACCCCCAAATGCCTTATAGGACCAGCCACCCTTCCTCAGCTTTGGGATTCTACCCAAGTGTAATGACTGCAGCAGTGTAACACAATGAACATGGTACAGTTTTGTACCTACCATAAATGTAGATGTTCGAGTGTAGACACTGCTGCAATCCAGGTTACCCTCCCTCCTTCCTCTCTTGCTGGCTGGTACGTACCTATGTCTTCTACCCTTACTACCTATGGGGAGTATTTGCTGGTAGCTGTAAGTTGTTTTTTGCTTTTCTTATGTATGTTTTATTAGCAGTTAGAATTGCCTACATATTTAGAGGCACCTGACATCTGGGGCAAGAAAAACTGAAGAAAATGGCGTCGGCGGCATCTTGTATACCCCTGTCGCACTGATGTCAGGGAGGAGGCAACAGCAACCGATGCCGGACCAAGACTTTGGAACTGTGGCCGACTGCAGGACCGCCTGATGGCAGGATAACCCAAGCGTAATGACTGCAGCAGTGTCTACACTCTAACATCTACATTTATGGTAGGTACAAAACTGTACTTTTCTTTGGTGGATTGTATCAAATAGTAGAGTATACTGTCCAGCCATCATCCCTTCGAGCAAGTATCTTAAGTGTCAGTTTATAACTGTTGCTATGATACTATGTTGCAGAATCATGGTGACATTGTTTCTACTTTCTTCACAGCACTCACGGCATGAGATTAGATGGCATAGATTACTTGGATAGAAGGAAGTTTCTTTGCTCACCAGTGGGAGTGGGGAGCCTTGAGCAGCCTACCTGTCCCTGTAGGAAGTGACCTCAGCACAAGAGCTGTAGTAATTGGTTGTTTTGGACCATTTCTAGCTCTTTTGTAGTTCCCTGTTTAAAATCCACCTCTGGGCGTTTTTTTCTGGCTATACTGCTCAGACAAGCTCCTCGTGGTCCTGCAGAGTGGTCCTAGCTACAGAGAACTCAGAAAAGCGACTGCTTTCTGGATTTAAGTATCTTTGCTGTTTTTTTACTTGGAATAGTTTCTGTAGCTTAACCTGAACAAGCTTAAACTGTGTTTTAGCTGTTTGCTGCATTATTTTTAAAATCTGTACTTGGTTACTTTTTAATCGAATTTCATCGAAAGTTTGTTTGTTTAATTTAACTGTTGAGGCTGCCCACTAAAGTGTGCTAGCCTGTGTAACTGATTTATCATTGTTTCTGCATTTTCTGTGTGTTTCTATCAAAAAAACAAAAAAAATAATCCTTGTTTTCCCGCCTCTCCTCGACTAGTTTAGACCAGTTTACAGGCATTGCTGTATTCTGGGCTGTGGTGTAGTTCCTGTGTTGTCCATTACCTTACTTGGATAGAAGGAAGTTTCTTTGCTCACCAGTGGGAGTGGGGAGCCTTGAGCAGCCTACCTGTCCCTGAAGGAAGTGACCTCAGCACAAGAGCTGTAGTAATTGGTTGTTTTGGACCATTTCTAGCTCTTTTGTAGTTCCCGGTTTAAAATCCGCGTTTGCACGGCTTTGCGCGGTTGTGCGCATAGCGCAGCACTGGTTAAACAAGGTTAAACTTCTGGCTCCGCCAAGTCTGCTCTTCAAATTTTCCCTTAAGGAAGCTCTACTCTTAGTATAATCAGACTGCTCGCTATACTATAAGCCTAGCACTTGTTCTCAAAACTTCTCTACTAAGTAAGCACACTCGTACTAAGTAAAGCACTACATCCACCTACCACCCCTGTGAATATCCACTTCCCTTAAAGGCACAGCACTCCCTTGTACTGCTCTAGCATGTCGAGTGGTAGATTACTGGCGTCCTCTCCAGTTCAGCTGGTTAATCTGGGTATCTTGAGACAATGCTACAATTGTCTCATGTACACAGACAACCCTCTCCTCCTTCAAACAAATACATGTGAGAGATGCAACTATATAGCCAAACTGGAGGCTGAACTCTCTCAACTCAAGGCTGGCATGACCAGATAGGAGGAGATGGTAACCACACACACAACAAACCCAGTCCCACATAGACCTACCACAACTGCAAACCAAACACATAATAACACAAAGACATACTCGGAGGCTCTAATAAAAAAATTACCAAAACAACAGAGGCTCCCAAAGCAGACATCCAAAAATCCACCACCTCAAAACATAACACATGCAACACATACTTCAATAAATCAGTGTGTCAACCAATCACAGCCCTTAAGGCCAAACACCATGCCTGATACAGTAGTAATAGGTGACTATAGTCAGACACACTGATGTCCCGCTTACCAGGCTGAACAAGGAGAAGGGTGACTGTGAGCTGCCTATCGGGAGCTAGGATCCGCCACATAACACATGCACTCAGGTCACTCCAAAGCAAGTACAAATATGACTCCGTCATTGTCCATGCTGGCGTGAATGACCTGAGAAAGTACCTCCCTGGACTACATGAAAAGAGACATAGAGGAGCTCTCCGATTATGTAGCCCAGGCTGGTATGACCCTGACCCTGAGCAGCATCTTGCCCTCTCCAAGAATAATGCCACAATACAAAGACAAGATGATCAGCTTTAACAACTGGCTTACGTACTGGTGTCATTCTAAGGGGATCCAATGTCTGTCTGCCTGGGATGACATGTTGGACAAGCCAAGCTGCTTCGCAAGGGATGGCTTACACCTGTCACCACTGGGCTTCCGGATATTGGCTAAGGCTCTTGCCACCCCCATAGTGCCTTTTTTAGGCAAGGCTCAAAAGACAAACCCACCTCCTTAGAAAACAAAAATGGAAAAAAACTAAGAGTAATGCTGCTCAATGCCAGAAGTCTAAATCTCAAGATGCAGGCACTTGATGCACTCCTCAGCATGGAGAACATCGACGTCTGTGCAGTAACTGAAACCTGGTTCAAGGCTTCTGAGAGCACCCCAGCGCTACCAGGCTATACCTCGTATCATGCTTTTCGGCCCCAAAACCCAGGCCAAACCACAAAGGGAGGGGGAGTGTCCATATTCATCAAGGGCACCCACACCTCCAGGTTAGTAGCAACACATGAAGCATCAGAGACCATACAGGTGCAACTAACCATAGGCAAAACTGCTATACAACTGGTAGCATGTTACAGACCACCCTCCCAATCTCAGGAACCCCACTCAGCCTTCCTAAAGACATTGGAGGATATGAATGTATCACAAAATACCATCATACTGGGAGACTTCAACTACCCAAACATAGATTGGGTACATTATTCTAGCCCTAACACCCTAGCCCAAAGGTTCCTGGAATTCATAAATTCAAATGCACTGGAACAACTAGTCATCTCTCCCACTAGGGGAGATAATATACTAGACCTGATCATCACAAACATGGGGACAAAATGCTCCACACCGGAGGTATACCCCTCACTAGTGAGATCTGACCACAAACTAATCACCCTGGATATACATATCCCACCTCCACCCCCAGCACAAAAGACCACAGTGAAAAACTTCTCAAAAGCAGACTTCACTCTTCTTAAGACTGAGATGGTATCCTTTAAGCCCACTGGGCCAGTGGATACCACATCCCACAATGCCGAATCCTTCACAAATGCTTTCTATGGACATCTCCAAGAATGCACGGATCATGCAATCCCAAATATATCACGGGTCATGCAATCCCAAATATATCCAAGTCCCTCTCCACCAAAGGCAAGCGTCCTGTCTGGTGGACCTCAGCCATTAACAAATTGTATAACAAAAGAAGGAAGCTACTGCACGTCAGAGCAAAATCCCATAAAGGGAAGACATCTCTGATCAACATTAGCGGAAAACTACGTTCTCTCATAAAAACATCCAAGGCCAACTTTGAGAGAAAAATCGCTAAGGACACTAAAGATAACCACAAAGCCTTCTTCAGCTATGTTAGAAACCTGGGCGGAAACCCACAGATATGCTCAAAGTTAGTTCACAACAACAAAAAATACACTGAACCCACAGATATTTCCAACATTCTGGCTGACAGGTTGTGTGCAAATTTCTCCCCTCCCTCACCCCCAAAAGAAGAAATACTTATCCCAGCTGAATGTTATCTCCCTGTCATCTCAGATGTCCAAGTGAGAACCGCCCTCAACAAAGCTAAAAACACAGCATCAATGGGACCTGATGGTATCCCGGGTTGCGTGCTACGTGAACTCCAAGAGGAGCTAAACCCGCACATAAAAATGCTATTTAACCTTAGCCTTACTACAGGATATGTACCTGAACACTGGTGTACAGCAACAGTGGTCCCACTCCACAAAGGGGGTACCTCTACAGACCCTGGGAACTACCGCCCCATAAGCTTAACCAGCCTGGTCTGCAAAGCTATGGAAGGAATCATTATGGAACTCATAAACAGAGACATAGGGGACCTACAGACACTTGACCCCACCCAGTTCGGCTTTGTAAAGGGCAGATCCTGCCTTTTGAACCTGGTTGACTTTCGAAACGGTCACTAGAGCCATTGATGAGGGCAAAGAAGTCCATACAGCCTACCTGGACTTGGATAAGGCCTTCGACACAATACCCCACTCAGGCATCATAGATAAGCTCAACAGCTTAAACGTAAACCCTTATGTCACTAGATGGGTTGAAAACTGGCTAAAGGACAAAACCCGTAAAGTTAAAATCGCTGGAGCAATGTCAGACTCAAAGCCAGTCACAAGTGGTGTCCCACAGGGATCTGTCCTGGGACCCCTCTTGTTCAGCATTTATTTCTCCGATGTTAAAGCAAACATGGGAGAGCTGTGGCTGACAAAGTTCGCAGATGACTGCAAACTAGGCGCCATAGTCGATACACCAGCGGACACATACATCCTACAAAAAGGCCTCACAGAAACGGACAAGTGGTGCCGGAGTCACGGCCTTAAACTAAATGCCAAAAAATGTATAGTCATCCTCTTTGGGAAAAACAAAGTACCCACAAATTATTACATAGACAGCAACCCACTGAATACTGAAAAAGTAATCAGAGACCTAGGGACCCAAGTCGACAGCGACCTCTCATTTGACACCCACGTTGCCAAAGTGGTTAGATAAACATTCTACCTTGCACACCTCATCATGAAGGGATTCACATCCAGATCCAAGGATGTCATTGTACCGCTATACTCCTCCCTCATCAGACCCATGATTGAGTACAATGCCCCATTTGGTATGTACCTCACCCGGCATTTGCAACAGCTGGAGAGACCACAAAAGTACCTCACCAAGAGGATCAAGGGTCTCCAACATATGTCTTATTCTGCCAGACTAAAGAAACTTCAGCTCTATTCAGTAGCATACCGCCTGCTCAGAGGTGATCTCTGCCTGACGTACAAGGCCATGTCCAATCAGGATCTGATGGACATGCTCCATCTCAAAAAATCCAAATCCATCAGGACCACGAGAGCTAAAGACTTCCCTCGGCACAAGTATGAATAGGACATGCTGGAGGGATAGATTCATAACCCAGAGGCTTCCCATGCTTTGGAACAAGATCCCAGTTCATGTTAGGCAGAGCCCCTCACTGACTCTCTTCAAGAGAAATCTTGATGAGTGTATGGGAGATCGTAAGTTTACCCCAGGGGTCACATCTGTGTCACTGCTGGACTGGGGCACAGTAAACTAATTCTATTATATAAGGGGACCTTCATTGTGTCCCTACTGGACAGAGGCACAGTATTCTAAATTTATTCTGTACAATGTTGTACCATTTCATGGGGTGGCAAAAGCCACATCACTATGGCTAGGCTTACAAATGCCCCAGGGCAGATAGCCTAGTACCAAACTATGAAGCAAAAAATTGCGTTTGTTATAGAGATCTTGTTTTGAAAGGTAGTAGTTTCATCAGCAGAGCTTCAAATAACTTGGTGCTTGTCATTTAGCTCTTGCTGAGGAAAACTGTTAACTTTGTCATAGATTCAAAGGTAAGTACTAGGCTGGCTGCCCTTGAGGGCCAGTTGAAACCCAGCCAGTTTCCCTTTTTGTGCTTGAATTAACCTCTTCCATTTGGTTGGAGATTGACCTTACCCATCCCATGGTGGATAACTATATATTACCCCTAATGAAAATAACTGTGATCATACCTTAGATGATTGTAAAGGGACCTATGCATGGGATAAAGCATTTAGGAGCAGCCTGTGTCCATTAGTAGTCAAGGGATAAATTTTCTGTTTCCCATCCATAGAGCCAAGTAGCACTTGATTATGGACAGGGTGTGAACTTTTGTTTTATGTGGAAGGGGGAGTCTGTTCCGGAGCAGCAGTATCCTCTACAAGTGTACCTTTCCCTCTAAATCATTCTGTTGATGTTGTAGAAGATGTTTATATCCCTACATCAAGTATATCTGATTCCATTTGACTTGGTAATGTGCAGTAAATCCATCAGTATTGGGTCGAAGGGTGCCTTGTATGCCAGACACAGGTCACCTCTTAGCAGTCTATAGTTTACCGACTGTGGAGAACAGGGCCTTTGAGTCTATCCATGTAAGACGTGCTGTTTAGACCTTGTATCCTTTTAGTAAGGCACCTTGGTGCTGTGGGTGTTCCAATTGCATGTGTCTGGACAGTTGAATGATAAAGGGGGAATTATATTCAATGATTAGCCTAATGTGGTCTAAGTAAAGGGAAGCAGTGGCATCCTTAGTTTCTAGACAAAATCCCTTTGTTTATAATATGTGCAGTATAGAAGGACTTTCTTACAGCGGACACACACTGGTCAAAAGTTGAGTAAATGTCCACAGAGGTTCCCAAATCCCAAACAGCTGGGTCAGCTGCCAGGTAGTGGTGGTAGCTCCATGGGGTAGATGACTTCCAAAATGAAACGATGCAGTTCTTGGCATTTAGTTTCAATAGTTTGTCCATGATTTTGTAACCAGTTATTTCAGACAAACCTTCCTCATTTGAAGATTGACTGCTCCTAGCTTGCACTCGTCTGTAAATTTTATCTGTCAGAGCTCTCTGGTATTTGCTTTTATTTCAGAAAAGTAGATGCCAAATAGGAGAGGTCCCAGCACAGAACCCAAGGGGGACTCTATTGGTGATTGGTGTCTTTGTGGAAGTAACTTCCCCTATTTTGATTTCCTGCACCCTGTCTGTGAGCCAAATGGCAATCCAGAATGTGACATAGGGGTTTATTCCCAGTTTATTTAGCTTTTCTACTGTGCCTGAGTTGGAAATTGTTAGAAGCTTTGGCCAGGCCAGGTCGAGGTGTGCTGTTTGTAAAGCTTTTCCCTTCATCCATTGCTTTTGGTAACCTTTTCAAAAAATCCACCAGGCTGAAGTATGGCGTGCTCTTGACAAATCCATATTGAGATGGGTTCAGTGTTTGGAGGTTCCTTTAAGTCTTTCCATGACTTTGTATATGAGCCTGGTCAGACTTACGGGTCTGTGGAAGGTCCTGTCTTAATGCAGGGGAATTACTGTAGCTGTCTGTCATTCTCTTGGTACAAAACCATATGGATACTGAGACGGAACAGTGTTAGGGATGTGACTAAATTGTGTTTTATTGTATTTAAGATGCATCCAGGGATATTGTTGGGATCCATTGATGCAGTAATTTTAGCTTTTGATAACACTTTTAGGACTTGGTCTTATGTGATACCTGGAGGCAAGCCAGTATCTGGTATATATTGAAGGTCAGACAGAGGGGAGAGGGGGCTAAAATTAGAGCTAAATTTATCAGCCAGTAGGTTTGCTATATCTTCAGACTCGTAGGTAATCTTGTTTACAGTCAGCTCAGCACATTGCTGCACTGTCCTTTGAGATTATGAACATAACTAAAAAAGGGCCTTGTAATTTTCTGTTTTGGGTAGCTATTTTAGCCTCAGACTTTGCTTTGGTGGATTTTATTAAGCTCCTGAGTTTTGTTTACTTTGGGGACAAGGGATCTAACATTCTGGGAATTACTCTTCTTGCTTTTGGTCAAAAGTCTTTTCTTTTATTAAAATGCTTGTTGATATTATGGTTCTGTGATGTCTGTCTGTTTCTAGGTTTTGCCTGCATTTGTTCCTGTGGGGTTAAGGCTGCATCTGTGATGCTGTTCACATGCTGGTGTAGTATGATGGTGTACGTTTCTTTCTATTTAGTGGAGTTAACTTGTATTTGGTGGGGATGTGAAGTTTGCCAGTGTATCAATTAGTAGTATATAGTTATTCTTAAAGAAATTTCTAATGGTTCCTTGGGTTCTCTGGTTTAAATTTTATTTTGAAGGAAACTACTTTATGGGTAGGCCTAACATACAAAAGGGAAGATGCAAGATGCAAAATGCTAGCATGTTAGTGAGGACAAGATCCAAGATGATTATCTCCCAGTGGGTACTCTGCCTGGAACAGGAATCTCTGTGCTTGTGCCGTAGTGGTGGTGTAAGATGTCCTTCAAGAATGCAACTGCAGTCATAACATGTGGGTTGTCCTGCCTCAGGCAGCCCTCGGTCGGCCGGATTCCAAAGTCTGGGTCCGACGTTGGCTGATGTCGCATTTCTCTCCGACGTCAGAGCGGCTGGAGTACATAAGCATCAGCCGACGCCATTTTCTTCAGTCTTTCTTGCCGCGGTGCCAAGCAGAAGCAGTTCGCAAGTGCCGGTCGGTCAGCTCCTGTATTCTTCGATACCGAAGTCATCAAAAAAGCTAAGTACCCCGTTGGGGACCTTTTCTTGCCTCAGCTGATGTCAGAAATTACTGAAAAAGTTAACAATTGTCTTTCTTGTGGTAAACAAATAACTCATAAGGATTTCCACTCTTACTGTCTTCCTTGCCTGGGCCCAGACCACGACGTCTTGGCCTGTGTAGCCTGTGCTCGCTTCAACAAGCGCACTCTCAGGCGCCGGGCGGAGTTCGCTGAAGATTTTTTCGCCGATAAATTTGCTTACATCATGCCGTCGGATCTTCCGACATCACAAACTCCCAAAAAGTGAAAAGACCGGGACCGACATCCTCTGCCCGCGTCTACCACTGACTCCACGGCAAAACCTAGCGCGAGTGCTCCGGTTCCCTCTGAGACTGTCTCTCCACCGCTCCGAACCGAAGACACCGCATTACCGACGACTCCGATTCCGGACATCACTCCGCCAGTTATCGATTTTCCTCCGGATACCGAAACCGAGGAAATGCCCGAGACCATTGCTGTAGACAAGGTCACTCCTGCACGTGGAGCTGCCAGGCCTCCTATGGCCATGTCTATTAAGGCCTACACTAGGGCTAAGGCAGCCAGCAAAACAAAGCATATTACTTCTAAATCCTTACCTCAGCCTACTTCAGAGACACAAATTATGTCCATGGCTGCTGATTTAATTTCCATGATTAGAGGTTCACAGGCCCATCCTGAGAGAGGATCCCAGCCTCCTTCTGATAAAGGCCCCGGGTTGAACCCTCTGACCCTATTCCTTCAGATGAAGATTCTGAGGGCTCTGTCCACTCTGATAGCCAGGAAGAGCTCTTCCAGACCTACGAGGACTCGGATGCAGAAGATTCCATCCCCTCGGCCTCCCCTCCTGAGGATATTTCTTTTGGGGAAGTTCTGCACACCATGAGGGAACATTTCAAGTGGCAAGGTCAGGAATATTCTGATTCTAGGAAACGCCTGAGGACTTTCCTTAAGAAGCCCCAGCACAGGCCCTTAGCTATTCCTCCTGTACTTGATGTTCTGGATGATTTATTTTCTGACTCTAGTGCTACCCCTGATTCTCTTCCTCCTGCTCCAGCCAAGCCAGACAGGTATTACAGGGTCCCAGAAACTCATTCCCATTTATTCAGGGCCCATACTGCTGATTTGGAAACTATTTCACAGGGGCCTAAAGGAGTTTCAGCCTCCACCTCTAAAAATCCATTGCCCTCCAACAGGTTAGCTAGTTCATTAGAGAGATGGGGCAAAAAGGTTTACACATCCACTACCTTATCTATGAAAGCTTTAAATTGCCTTTTTCATATGTTACAATATCAGGATTACCTGTTAGAAGATTTACAAAAATCATTAGCCACTCCTGATCCTTTAGACAGGAAAACTTTGCAGGAAGCTGTACATAACACTCAGCAAGTAAGCAATCACTTCCTTCAGTGTGGATATGATGCACTGGAAGCTTCATGTAGGGCAGCTATGACAGGGGCAGTCATTCGTAGACATGCTTGGTTAAAAGATCAACCTCTACCAGATCATGTAAAAGCAAAACTTCTGGATGCACCTTTGGAAAAGAACAAGCTTTTTGGTGCGAATGCTAAGGATGTGTTAAAGACCATCGAAGAAAAAGCAAAATCAGTTCAGACGGTGAAAGATTTCCTCCAGGTTCAACCCCCCAGATTCAGTAGGAATTGCCTTCTAAAACTGGCCCTTTCCTAATCCAGAAAAGTTCCAAAGGGGTAAGAACAGACGTGGCCGAGGAAGAGGCCAATACAGAGGCCCTTACAGGGGACGACAATGGCAGCCAGGAAACCAAAGAAGTGACGCAGGGGTTTCACCTGCCCCACAACCACAATCTCAATGACTTTCCTCTACTACCGCCTACCAGGGAACAAATAGAAGCTCCCTTGGGCGGGAAATTATCTCTGTTTGCAGAAAATTGGCACACTGACAAAGGACAAATGGATTTTGGACATTATAGACCGAGGGTACAGGTTTCATTTTCATACCTTACCAAGAAAACAAGGCATGCCAAACCTACCACAAAACCAGAGGGCAGAGGCTATCAAGCAAATCACTCTGCTGACTCGGATGAAAGCAATAGAAAGAGGTCCACAACAAGAACAAGACCAGGGGTTTTACTCAAGACTGTTCCTTGTTCCAAGAAAAGAATCTCAATGGAGACCAATACTGGACTTGTCCGCATTAAACACCTTTCTCATAGTACCAAAGTTCAAAATGCTGACTCTACAGCAACTCCTTCCCATGCTGGGCAAGGGGTCTTGGCTGATTACTCTGGACCTCAAGGAGGCATACCTGCATGTCCCTATCAGACACAGCTGCAGAAGATACCTCAGATTTCTTGCAGGGCCAGAGCATTATCAATTCTCAGCATTGCCATTTGGCTTATCTACTGCGCCTAGAGTATTCACAAAATGCCTGGCTTCAGTAATTGCTCATTGCAGGCTCCAGGGGATACAAATTTACCCGTACCTGGACGACTGCCTCATACAAGCGGACGACAAATTGATGTTGACAAAAAACCTGGATTATGTCATACGATTACTTCAAGCTCTGGGATACACAGTCAACTTCCAAAAGTCAAGACTGCAGCCATCCCAGTAAATAATCTTCTTGGGAGCCAAACTAGACACAGCCTCTCAGATGGCTTACCTGACAGAAGACAAGCAAGAGAAGTTAACTCATTACTTCAAAGGTTTAGCAAAACTCACCCAGATGACTGCAAGGAGATTCCTACAGGCCCTGGGTTACATAGCATCCTGCATTCTTCTGGTTCCATTAGCAAGACTACACATGAGAAAGCTTCAATGGTACCTAAAAAGCATTTGGTCTCAACACAGCAACAACTTGGAGACAATCATACCGCTCATTCCATGCCTACAAAAGGAATTCCTATGGTGGGCCTCGGTGAGCCAGGCAAACACAGGCATGTCATTCAAAAAACCACAGATAACACAAACCATGACCACAGACGCCTCAGACCTTGGATGGGGGGCGCACGTGGAAGGCAGGTGTATACAAGGACAATGGTCTCCAAAGGAAACACATCTGCATATAAACCAAAAGGAAATGCTGGCAGTAATGCATGCCATCGAGGCCTTTCAACACCAACTCCAGCAAGGCCATTTACTGATACGGACAGACAACACCACTGTGATGTGGTACATAAACAAGCAAGGGGGCACCCACTCTTACCCCCTTTGCAGACTGACAATGCATCTTTGGGAGAAATCACTGAGCCTAAACATCCAGTTACAATCCCAGTTTGTTCCAGGAAAAGACAATGTGTTGGCGGACAGCCTAAGCAGGAATTTCACAGATCCACACAGTGGAGGTTACATCCGAAGGCCTTCAGACAACTCACTTCGACATGGGGCAAGCCAGAAGTGGACCTATTTGCCTCTCACCTCAACCATCTTCTACCAAAATTCTGCACAAGGACATACCATCCAAAAGCTTGGAAAATAGATGCCCTCTCATTCAACTGGAACTCCCTAACAATCTATGCATTCCCACCTCTGCCACTGATGACCTCAGTATTACTAAAGATCAAAGCAGAGAGACCCAAGGGAATCATAATAGCTCCGGACTGGCCAATACAACACTGGTACCCACTACTACGGAGCATATGTCACACCAGGAGGTGGGCCCTTCCCCAATGGCCTCTACTTTTGACTCAACACAACTTCGAAACAGTGCATCCAAATCTTCAGACACTGCAGCTAACAGCCTGGGAGATCCCATAAATAACTTCAGCCTATCTCTCTCCAAGGAAGTTCAGCGGATACTAACAGAGGCTTGAAGACCATCCACCAGAAAGGTTTACTTAGCAAAGTGGAAAAGATTCAGCAATTGGAATACCAGCAAGGGACATGATGCATCATTGTTGAACATCCCACTCATCTTGGAATATTTGGCAGATATGTTAAAGAACGGCCTCTCATATTCTTCCATAAAGATACATGCATCTGCTATTTCAGCTAGATACAACACTGATCCTCCTGTTTTTTCACACCCTTTACTAAGGCAATTCCTCAGGGGAATCAAGAACATTAAGCCACCAAGAAAGGCCCCAGTGCCAGCCTGGGACCTCAATTTTGTCCTAGAAAAACTGACTACCTCCATTTGAGCCAGCCGCTTCAGTTGACTTGCAATTTCTCTCATGGAAGACAGCTTTCCTGTTGGCAATTACATCAGCAAGAAGAGTTTCGGAGCTACAGGCCCTAATGGCAATACCACCCTTTATTATTACAGAGACAGGGTTTCATTAAGGACCAACCCTACTTTTTATGCCAAAGGTGGTATCTAGGGTTTCTTTAAATCAAGCCATTCATCTGCCTGCTTTCTTCCCCAATCCTGAGAATAAGGGGGAAAGACTGTTGCATACCTTGGACATTCACAGACGACTTCGATACTACCTGGACAGAACCAAGGCCAGTAGGAAGTCTGAACAACTTTTTGTAGCTTACGCCCCTGCAGTCCAAGGAAAAGCAATTTCAAAACAGACTATTTCAAAATGGATTGGACATTGCATCAGATTCTGTTATTCCTTTCATGGAAAGACTGTTCCAGCCAATGTCAGACCACATTCCACCAGAGCTACAGCCACCTCTACAGCATTCTTAAGAGGGGTGCCTACTAAGGACATTCTAGAAGCTGCTACATGGAGCTCCGTGCATACATTCTCCAAACACTACAATCTCCCTCTATACTCCAGATCCAGAGCAGGCTTTGCTTCGGCAGTCCTGCAGGGTTTGATTGCCACACCATCTTTTCCTAGAGCATTCCTCCTCCCCAGCTAAGCTATGGTATTCTACCCACATGTTATGACTGCAGTTGCATTCTTGAAGGACATAGTACAGTTTTGTACCTACCATAAATGTAGATGTCCGATAGACATGCAACTGCAGTCGGATTTTCCCACCCTCCATACCCCTCTATGCCTAGGGTCCACTCCTATCCCTGTTACTCTTCGCTGGGGATATCTGTTATGGTGTATTTGTTTTATTGCTCATTTATTTGTTTGGAATCCTGTTTTTGTCTTCCAATTTGATTACAGCCGTCCTTGGAGGGCACCTGGCATCTGGGGCAAGAAACACTGAAGAAAATGGCGTCGGCTGATGCTTATGTACTCCAGCTGCTCTGACGTCGGAGAGAAATGCGACATCAGCCGACGTCGGACCCAGACTTTGGAATCCGGCTGACCGAGTGCTGCCTGAGGCAGGACAACCCACATGTTATGACTGCAGTTGCATGTCTATCGGACATCTACATTTATGGTAGGTACAAAACTGTACTTTTCCCAGTTAGGTTACATAGGAAAATGTTATTTGGTTTAAAACCAAATGATTCTAGTTTCTGCAGACAGGCGTTACAGCTTCCTTGCGTCAGAGAAAGTTCTATAGTTCGCTAATATATGGTATGGGACCTTTCTGATAGTTATTTGGACATGAAGAAACTCGAGTACATCATGTTTCATTACCAGCCTTTGATGCAAGTCTCTTCTGGATGTAGATGCAGATACCTCCACCTTTTTACCCCTTCTGCAAAGCAGTTGGTCTAAACTCATGAGCCATGACTAAGTTGTAGTCCATTCTTTCACAGCAAGATGTGAATAAATAATGTCGAAAAAATGGATAATATTACCAAAAAGTAACTATAACCAAACAAGCAAGCAGTATTCACGATGAACGACTCCAAATGATAGAGGAATTACAAGTGTCTTAGTGTTTATGCAATAAAGCTGCTTAAATTTGGTGGTTTGGAATCGATCGTCGTGTATACTACTTGCTTGTTTGAATAAATAATGTCTCTACATCATGTTTCACTGTTGCAGTCATTACGCTTGGGTTATCCTGCTGGCAGGCTAACCGCAGTCGGCCTGAATTCCAAAGTCTTGGTCCGGCGTCGGTTGCTGTCACCTCTTCCCTGATGTCAGTGCGCCAAGGGTATAAAAGATGCAGCCGACGCCATTTTCTTCAGTCTTTCTTGCCGTGCGGTGCCTGAAGCAAAAGCAGTTCGCAAGTGCCAGTCGGCCGATTCCTGAGATTTTCA
Organism: Protopterus annectens; assembly: GCF_019279795.1. Taxonomy (NCBI): domain Eukaryota; kingdom Metazoa; phylum Chordata; order Ceratodontiformes; family Protopteridae; genus Protopterus; species Protopterus annectens. The sequence continues at coordinate 787,914,040 of NC_056741.1, read as the reverse complement.
AAATCTAATTTCAGATCCGAAGTCTTCATTAAAGCTAAGTACCCCATTGGGGAAACTTTTTTCTTACTCCAGACCGATGTCAGAAAAAGTTAACAATTGTATTTCTTGTGGGAAGCAAATACCTCATAAGGATTTTCATTCTTACTGTATTCCTTGCCTAGGCCCTGATCACAACATTGCTAGCTGTCGGTTTTGCGCTAGATTTAACCAATGCACTGTTAAGCGTCAGTACAATTTTGCCTTTCATTACTTTGGCCGAAGATTTAATTTGTATAATGCCGTCGAAACAACCGACGACCGGAGTTTATAAAAAGCGCAAGGAAAAGGAAAAAGACAGGCATCCGAGGTCCAAAACCGAGGCTTCCGCTAAGCCAGTCGCCTGTTCTCAGTGAGGCGCTTTCACAACCCCTGACGCCCGCTACCTCAGAGCCACAGGCCGCTGCTGATTCCCACGTGGAGCCAGCTAGGCGTCTGGATACTCAAGGTATTGGACACTCAAACTATTCCCTCAGATGGGTCCGGAGCCGCTGAGCAGGCATAGGCTTCTGAGGGTGTTTTCAGACCTACACAGTTATATGTAAAGCCTTCCTCAGCTTACAAAGCAAAAACTAAAGCAGCTCTAAAGACAAACAAGTACAGCATTCTCCTGGACAGACTTCCATGCCTAAAAAACAGATGCTCAAAATGGCCAAAGACCTAATTACCTTGATCAGGGGTTCCCATTCCCCTCCTGATGAGAGGCCTAGGCAAGAGAGAGAATATGAATCTTCAGATCACATTTCCATTTCCTCTGACTCCTCCTCTGAGCAGAAATACTCTCTTCCTCCCTATGAGGATTCTGATGCTGAAGAATCTGTCCCTTCAGCCTCTCCTTCTGAGGATTTTTCATTTGGGGAAACCCTGTATACCATGAGGGAGCATTTCCACTGGGAGAGCCAAGACTACACAGATTCAAAGAAAAGGCTTGGAGATTTTCTTTTACTACCTCAGCACAGGCCACTTGCTATTCCCCCTGTGTTAGACATTGTAGATGTATTTTCAGAGTCCGCCCTATCTCCTGACTCTTTACCCCCTGCCCCTGTAAAACCAGACAGATACTACAGGGTTCCAGACTCTCACAAATTTATTTATAAAAACCCTGCTGCTGATCCAGAAACAATTTCTCAGGGTCCCAAAGGGGTCAAGGCATCTACTGCAAAAAACCCTATCCCCTCTGACAGGGATTCTAGGGCACTAGACAGATGGGGGAAAAAAAGTTTACACTTCTGCTGCTTTGGCTATGAGGGCTTAAATATCAGCAATACTTAATGTCACTGCTAAAACAGAAAATGTTGGCAAATTCTGATTGTGCAGAAAATAAGGAAATGCGGGATTTATTGCATGCAACTGAACAAGTGGGAAAGCATACATTGCAATGTGGTTTTGATTCTCTAGAGGCCTCTTGCAGGGCCGCAGTTACTGGCTCTGTCATTAGGAGACATGCTTGGTTAAAGGAACAGATTCTACCTGATCAAGTTAAGGCAAAATTACTAGATGCTCCATTACACCATGATACCTTATTTGGTGTTAAAGCAGAGGAGGTGTTGAAGAAAATGGAGGACTAAGTGAAATCTATGCAAACAGTAAAGGATTTCTTACAGGTACAGCCACCCAGATTTAGCAAGAACTGGCCTACAAAGAATTGGTCCTTTCTAGTGTCAGACAGACCACAAAGAGGCAGATACAGACACCCTAGAGGCAGATCCCCGCCCCAGGGCTCATACAGGCCTAAACAGTCGGGCGCTTCTACCTCCAAAAGCGGAGAAGATGAATCACAACCATACAGGAAACAGTCCCAATGACGTCCCTCTGCCAGCACCAAGCACTTATCTTTTGGCAGCCCCCCTTAGGGGGAAAACTAGCACTTTTTCTCAAAACTGGCACATGATCACCCAGGACAAATGGGTCTTGAATATAGTGTCCCAGGGCTACAGGTTCCACTTTCACACCCTGCCAAGGGCAAAAGGAATGCCAGACTTGCCACACAATCAGTGGGCAGAGGCACAAAAACAAGTTTCATCCCTCATGGACATGAGGGCCATTCAGCGAGTACCACAGCAAGGGCAGGGACAAGGATTTTACTCGAGATTTTTCTTGGTACCCCGAAAGGACAAAGCCTGGAGACCAGTACTGGAACCTGTCTATTCTAAATACATTTCTAGACATTCCAAAATTCAAAATGTTGACTTTGCAGCAGCTTCTGCCCGTGCTGGGCAAGAAGGCTTGGCTTGTAACTTTGGACCTAAAAGAGGCATAACTGCATGTACCAGTCAGACAATCTTGCAGAAGATACCTCCGATTCATAGCTGGCTTATCTACTGCGCCCAGGGTCTTCAAAAAATGCCTGGCACCAGTAATTGCATATTGCAGACAGAGGAATTCAAATATATCCTTACTTAGACGATTGCCTTATTCAAGCAGAGAACACGGACATTCTACTAGAGCACCTGGCGTTTGTAAAAAGATTATTGATTTGCCTTAGGGTACACAGTAAACGAAAAGAAATCAAAATTAGTACCCTCTCAAGAGATAATATTCCTGGGTGCAAGCTTAAATACAACTGCCCAGATGGCTTATCTCACACCAGACAGGCAAAGGCAACTTACCTCACAATGTTGGCAACAAAGACCCAGTTATCTGCAAGAAAAATTCTGCAGGCTTTGGGCTTCATGGCATCCTGCATTCTGCTAATTCCATATGCCAGACTGCATATGAGGAAACTACAATGGTATCTAAAAAGTGTTTGGACTCAACGTTGCCACAGCCTGGAAACAATGATTACCCTCATTCCTTGCCTTCAACAGGAGTTTCGATGGTGGGCACAGTCCTGTCACCTCAACAAGGGACAGCCATTCAACCTACCCACAGCCAGACAGTCCATAACAACAGATGCTTCAGATTATGCCTGGGGGGCCCACATGGAAAATGTATTCAGGGCACATGGCACATGGCCCTCAAGCCAAATGCATCTTCATATCAATCAAAAAGAGATGCTAGCTGTTCAGAATGCCCTGACAGCTTTCAAGGGCCTTCTTCATCCAGGACAACTACTGACCCGGATGATCAATACTACAGTCATGTGGTACATAAGCAAGCAGGGAGGCACACATTCCTACCCCTTCTGCAGACAAGCCATGACTTTGTGGGACACAGCATTGACTTATCAAGTACATTTGCAAGCACAATTCCTGCCAGGAAAGAAAAATACTCTGGCAGACTAACTAAGCAGAAACATTATGGATCCCCACGAGTGGAAACTGGACCCACAGGTCTTCAGCAAGATAAAGAAATGGGGATGCCCAGACATAGATCTATTTGCCTCCCCTCGCAACTGCCAACTGCTGAGATTCTGCACAAGGACTTATCATAAGCAAGCATGGAAAGTGGATGCTCTTATCATTCTGCTGGAAAACCCTAACAGTATATGCCTTTCCTCCTCTGCCTCTCCTTCCCAAGGTACTCCTAAAGGCCAGACAAGAGAAGACAAAAATGATTCTGATTGCCCCAGACTGGCCCCGCCAACACTGGTACCCAATCTTTAAGAGCTTGTCTCAAGGCCCAGCCTGGACATTGCCTCTAATTCCTCACTTACTGACCCATCGAAACAATCGGATCCTGCACAGCCAACTCTGGACCCTAAATCTGGCAGCATGGTGAATAATGTAGCCATTCAGAACACGCCTCTCTCTAAAGCAGTGATGGATGTTATTTTTGTACCAGAAAATCTTATGCAGAAAAATGGAAGAGATTCTGTGCTTGGAACCAGGACACAAGGAATTGACACTCTTGTACCAAATATTTCTCAGATTTTTCAATACATAACTGAGATGCTGGACAAAGGCCTATCCTTCTCATCAATTAAAATCCATGCCTCTGCCATTTCAGCTCATTACAATTCGGAACCACCTATTTTTTCTCATCCATTGCTAAGGCAGTACCTCAGAGGGGCCGTAAACATAAGACCTCCAAGGAGAGCACCAGTACCTGCATGGGACCTCAATTATGTCTTGGAGAAACTCACACTGCCACCTTTTGAGCCAGCCAATACAGCTGAAATAAAGTTCATATCTTGGAAAACAGCTCTGCTCCTAGCAATAACCTCTGCAAGACGAGTCTCAGAGTTACAGGCTCTCATGGCTGTGGAACCTTTTATCATTTTCCATCCAGACAGGATTTCCCTGAGGACTAACCCAGCATTTATGCCTAAGGTAGTGTCCAGTGTAGCCCTTAACCAAACCATTCATTTGCCTACTTTTTATCCAAACCCACAGAATAAGGGTGAGAGACTCCTGCATTCTTTGGACATACACAGCTACGCTTCTACTTGGACAGAACTAAAGCTTTCAGAAAGACTGAGCAACTTTTAGTGGCATATGCTGCAGGATCACAAGGAAAGCCGATCTCAAAGCAGACTATTTTGAAATGGATAGGCCACTGCATCCGATTCTGTTATTCACAACATGGCAAATCAATTCCTAAGGGCATTAGGCCACATTCTACCAGAGCAGCAGCCACTTCAGCAGCCTTCCTCAGAGGGGTACCAACCAAAGCCATTTTAGAGGCTGCAACTGGAGTTCAGTGCACACTTTCACCAAGCACTACCATTTACCTCCCTACTCTAAATCCAGAGCAGGCTTTTCCACTGCAGTTTTACAGGGCCTTATAGCCTCTCCTAATCCTATTTAGACCCAGCCACCCTACCTCAGCTTTGGGATTTAACCCAAGTGTAATGACTGCAACAGTGAAACACAATGAACATAGTACAGTTGTGTACCTACCATAAATGTAGATGTTCGAGTGTATTCACTGTTGCAGTCCAGGTTACCCACCCACCATCCCCCTTTTCTTTGCTGGGACTTACCTGTACTTCTCTGTCCTATACAACCTATGTGGTGTATTTGCTTGTAGATGAAGGAAATTTTTGATCTGAAGTAGGCAGACTTCATTTGTCTGCAACCTGTGGGTATCGGATCCGACCTCGGATCCGAGCCGGCCTTTCAAAAGCTTAGGCTCCGAGCTCCTAGCTCCTCCCTCTACCCATAACCCCTTGCCAAGCCCTGACTGACCTCAGATTTCGTTTGCCGCTTTCAAGTTGCGACGGATTCCTTGAGCTCCTAGTGCAGATAAGTTTTCTGACAGGAAAATTTTGTAAAATTTAACCTTTTTTGATTATTTTAGATAGAAGTGTGTCTGTTAGGCTTTCCTTCCTCTATCTTTTATATTTTCTTCCTGGGTTTGCGTAGTTTGAGTGGTTTGTGTGTGTTTAGGCCGGTTAGGGCTAGAGTATGTCTGAAGCCCATAAGGAAGTTTTTCTAAGTGCACCGAGTGTGGCCATAAGCTGTCCCCGGATGGCCACACTCGGTGTGTCATCTTGGGGTTGAACACCTGTCATCTGGTTGTACCATTTGTGCAGGGTTCAACCCCGAGCTTTGAGGGAGGAGGTCGAAGCTTGTTCTGGCGGGACGTCTCCTCCAGATACCGCTGCTTCTGCCCTTCTACACAGCAAACAGTTGCTGTGGGCTCTCCTCCTCGGCTGGGACTCAACCTCCCTCTAAGGCGGAGGAGAGAGAGACTTCTAGGAGAGAGAAAAGGAGAGGCACAGGAGAGGCACCACAAGCGGAGAGCTGAAACCTCTAGTTCGGCTCCTCCATCCAAGCGGGCCTCTCCTGTGCCTTCTAGTTTCCCTCCTCCTCGGCTCCACTCCCCTCGGTTCTCTCCTTGGGCCGAGGAGGAGGAGGCTAGCCCTTCAGCGAGGTCCCCAAGGCGGCTCTCTAGGTCCGCTTGGTGGCCTCGACTAGCTCTACCTTCTCCATGAGTGAAGCAGACATGGACGGATGATGAGGAGATTCATCCAGGCCCAAATGCAAATGGGAGTGCTCCTAGCCCCCATCCGGGAGGGCTTCGACCTTTTCCCTTTGGCTCCTTCTCCGACCCACACCATGGGTTCGGAGCTGTCGGCCGGGTAGAGTTGGATCCGGGGTGGGTCGGACCCGATAGGTCGGCACACCTCGGACCCGTCCCATCCCTTGAGTGCTTGGTGCCGGACCCGACCTCTGGAGCCGAGACCGAGCCTCGGATCGAGGAGCTGGTGTGTCTTCGGCTCCGTCTAGGTCGGAGCACGGTCTCGGATCCACGGTCGGCTCCGGCTCGATCCGTCGTCGGATCCGAGTGGGGGTCGGCTCTCGGGGTTCAGAGAAGCTGGCTCCCCCTCGGCCTTCGACGTAGTGGAAAGGGCATTGTTGAGGACTTCCGGACCCCCGGTCCCTGCCACGGCTCCATCCCGCACTCCCTTGCAGTTGGGCCAGGCTCCCACCAGTCGGTCCCAGGGACAGCCCGCCTCGATGTCCCAAGTAGTTATACTCATAGATGTAGGAACATTGGGCACACCTGCCACACTTAAAAGTTCCGTGCTTCCTACTAGCACCTTCCACGTGCACATCTATGAGAATAAGGAAGTTAGTATATCTAGTATTCCCTTCAAACTAACAGCTAAAAATTATAGTAGTTACACAAAAGGGGTGGTTTACTTAGTGTTTTGCAAAGAATGTGAAGGCTATTATGTTGGAAAAACAGAAAGAAAATTGAAAAATAGAATTTATGAACATACCAGAGACATTAATAGACTCAATGAAAATAATGCATTATACAGGCACGCTATGAAATGTGAAAAAGCTGACTTCAAATTTTGGGTTCTTGAGGTAGTGGGACATTCAGAGCGAGGAGGTGATTGGGAGACGAAAGTAGAATACAGAGAAATGATTTGGCAGTTAAAATTAGATGCATGCTGTGATAAAGGTTTAAATGACCACATCTCTATTGTCCCAGCACTCAAAATATTGGCCGCAGATCCTAAAATTACAAAATATTGATGAATGTGCAATAATTTAATATTTTTAACAATTTATTATTCAATATTTATTACATAATATTTAACATATGATATTTATTCATTGTATATTTAATATTTAATATTTAATATTCATTCATTATTTATGCATATATTTATACAGATTTATTGAATTATTAGTTTATATATGTATTGAAGTAGAATGGTGAAAAGTTTGTTTATTTATTTATTTATTTATTGAATATAAGATGAAATATTTACACAACAACAAGTTCCATATTATTGGATTATTTTAAGAATTTTACAATTTTCTAACAAACTGTTTTATAACTTTTTTATATACTTTTGTCAAACTCTAAATACCCTTCAAACATATGGGACTAAAGAACCACAACATTTACTTCACTCCTTTGTAGGGGGGTGAGGGGCTTTTAAATGTTTAATATAATATACTGTTTTACACAATACACTGTTTATGCTTCAGTAATGTAAAATGACACTTTTATACCCATTTTTTTAAAGTATATCTTTTAAAGTATATCTTTTAAAGTATATCTTGTTTTACATGGTTTGTGTGGAGTATTAGATTGTCTATACTGTTATGATATGTCTATTTATGTATTTATGAACATGGGTCCCTGGAATTTTAGCTTAGGTCCTTAAAAGCATGACAAGAATATACAAAATGAAAATGCAATTTATTTTAAGACATGCAGTTTATGTTCTTAAATATAATGTAAGCTTCCTTTAAGCAACACTCTATGATTTCTAATATTTTTTGTTTTTAGTATTAGGAATGTCTATTAATTAATTACATGGTTTTTAAAATGAACTGATATTCATGAATAGTAGAATTCTGTTTGTATATGTGGTACTACGGCTTTAATGTAGATGGCTTTAATTTAATGATTGTCAATTAATGAAAATGATGAACACATAAAAGGAATGGTCGAGATGTAAAAGTTATTCTGATGAAGTCTCCATAATAGGAGACGAAAGCGCTTAATCGACCTTTGGTTTTTGTTTTTTGGTGTGATTTTATAGAATAAAAGTGTTTGCTATTTCCTCGAGTGGTCTGCCTGCCTTCATTGGAAAAAGGAAAACCTTCATTGTGCCGGAGACTTTGTGTTTAACTTGATAGAATAACAGTTTTTGCACTAGCATGAAGTTTCTGAAGGGTATGAAGTCAAACTCAAATGTCTGTCATTATTTTCTTTAATGATTTGCCGGGTGGGCGTGGTGGTGCAGTGGGTAGCGTTGCCGCCTTACAGCAAGAGGTTCTCCGGTGTGATCCTCTGCTGGGGTGCCTTCTGTGTGGAGTCTGCATGTCCTCTCTGTGGTCTCGTGGGGTTTCTCCCACATCCCAAAGACATGCGGTAGGTGGATTGGATACTCTAAATTTGCCCTAGGCATGAATGCATGCTGTGCCTTCCGTGGAAGGTTGGGCACCGGGCTGGCAACTCGACACCGTAAGACAGCACTGCCAGTCATGAGCAGACAGGTGATCCACTGTGGGTGACCCCTAACCGGGAAAAGCCAAAAGAAGAGGAGTCTTTAATGATTTGCCACTAATTTGCCAGAAAAGCACAATTTTTTATAAAAAACTGACCAAAAATGGGCAAAAATCTAGACATTTTGGGAAAATCTGTACAGTTGAGGGGTATGCGCTTGTACTTGATAGAGCAAAGCACAGAGCTCCAATAAGCTGTCTTGGCTTTGTCAGCAGTACTTTTTTACTGGTTTGAAGGATGTGCTGAAAGCTTTGTAATTGAGCAAGAAAATGTATCCGATAATGCAGGCTCAGACCGATGTTCTTCATCTCACATTGCTGCAGTCCTTACACTTGGGTAGTCCGCTGTCCTCGGTCGGCCCGAATATCAAAGTATAAGGCTGACGTCGGTCAAGGCGCATTTGACTGACATCAGGACGTCAGGGTACAAATGCGCATGACCGACGTCATATCCTCAGTCTTTTTTGCCGCATGGTCCGATGCAGAAGCAGTATTGCAAGTGCCGGTTGGCGTTCTGAAATTTTTCGATTTCGGAGTTTCAGACCGAGTCAAAGTTGGCTAAGTACCCCGTTGGGGAATATTTTAGTTTTTTCTTGCCTCAGTGGTTTACGGGATGTCAGAAAAAGTGAATAATTGTATTTCTTGTGGGAAACAGATACCGCATAGAGACTATCATACTTTGTGTATTCCTTGTTTAGGACCTGAGCACGACGTTGTTGGGTGTCGCTCTTGTGCTAGATTCAATAAGCGCACTATAAAGAGGAGATTAGATTGTGCCAGGTTAGTCTTCGAAGCGGTGCAATTATAAAATGCCGTCGGATGCTCCGGCGCCTGCTTCTTCAAGAAGCGCAAGGACAAAGCAGTTAAGCCTAGGCTAGAAGAACCGTCCGTGCGGACGCCGGTTCTTTAGAGGTGTCGGTGGAGCCGGTGGTTCCACCGGAGGTTTCTTTGGGATCCCAGGGAGAGACTTTGTTGTTGCAGGATGTGGCCTCTCAGGAGGCAGGTCAGGGTGATGGGGCTTCTCAGGTTACTATACTCCCCTCCCTGCCTAGGGTGGTTAGGCCCTCTCCTTCTGTTTCCAAGGCTTCTCCCAGAGGCAGGCCAGGTTTAGCTTCAGCTGGTGTCACCCCTAGTTCTTCTGGAACTGTGCCCAAGAAGCATATGCTTAAAATGGCAGAAGATTTGATTACTTTGATTAGGGGTTCTTTGCCCCCTCCTGATACGAGACCTAGGGTGGAGCCTGAGCTAGGGAGTTTTGAGCAGGCTTCGGATGTTTCAGTGTCTTCGGCTGAAGACTTGCAGGAGTACTCTCCTTATTCTGATTCTGATGTGGATGATTCTACTCCTTCTGCTTCTCCTCCTGAGGATTTTTCTTTCAGAAACTCTTCATTCCATGAGGGAGCATTTTAAGTGGGAAGGTCAGGACTTCTCTGATTCCAGGAAAAGGCTTAGGGAATTTTTGTTTTTACCCCAGCATAGGCCTTTGGCTATACCTCCTGTTTTGGATGTAGTGGAAGATGTTTTTACAGAGGCTTCTCTTAATCCTGATTCTTTGCCTCCTGCTCCTGTTAAACCGGATAGGTATTACAGGGTGCCTGAAGCTCATAAGTATCTTTTTAAGAGTCCTAGGGCAGACCCAGAAACTGTTAGCCAGGGGCCTAAAGGTGTTAAGGCTTCTGTGGTCAAGAATCCGGTTCCTGCATATAAAGAGGCCAGGGCCTTGGATAGATGGGGAAAGAAAGTTTATACTTCTTCCACTCTAGCTATGAGGGCTTTGAATTGCCAGTTTCACATGTTGAAATACCAAAACTATCTCCTTTCACAATTGAAGTCTAAGGTTGATGCTCTGGCGGAAGGTATTGATTGTAAAGAGTTACAAGATTTAGTACATGTTTCTGAACAGGTGGGTAAGCATTCTTTGCAATGTGGTTTTGATGCTGTACAGGCCTCGTCTAGGGTGGCTGCCACTGGGTCAGTTCTTCGCAGGCACGCCTGGCTGAGGGATCAAAATTTATCTGACCATGTTAAAACAAGGATTTTAGATGCTCCTTTACAATCTGATGTGTTTGGTTCTCCTGTTGAGGCAGTTTTAAAGAAAATGGAAGACAAGGCTAAGTCTATGCAGACTGTTAAAGACTTTTTGCAGGTTCAGTCTGCACAGTTTAGTAGAAATGGGCCTGCTAACGGGTGGCCGTATCCTTCTCATGCTTCCCAGGCTAGGGGTAGATCTAGGCGTGGTAGGGGCAGAGCTCAGGGCTCTTTCAGGCCTAGAACAGGGAGTTCTCCTGCACAGTCTTCGGGTGAGGGCAGGGGTCAGTCCTTTTGTAAACAGACCCAATGACCTACCTTTTCAGCTGCCAGAGCCTTCTAGTCTGGCAGCACCTTTGGGAGGAAGGTTGGCACTTTTCAAAGAAAATTGGAGTTTAATTACCCAAGACAGATGGGTATTGGATATCATACACCACGGTTACAGGTTTTATTTCCATACCTTGCCTCCTTTCAAAGGCATGCTAGACGTTCCTCCTCAACAAAGAATAGAGGCTCACAAGCAAATTTCTCTGTTACTCCAAATAGGGGCCATACAGCTGGTCCCTATGCCAGAAGTGGGCCTAGGATTTTATTCTCGCCTGTTCAAATCTGTACCTCATGAAATCATTTAATAATTCTTGTTTTCTCTTATTTGATCTGTAAGCATCAGTGTATTTATTGTACTCACTTGTTATTGGTTTATAATTGTATATGTAGTAACCAGTAGATTATCTTGTGTATCAACACCAATGTTTTTGTTTTGTAAATCTAACTATGACCTTGGAGCTTTTCTCCCCGGGCCTCCACTGAAAATGGACATGTATCCAGTTGGACTAGCCCGGTCAACAAATGTAAAATAAAATAAATAAATAAAATAGTACCAAAGAAGGGGAACACGTGGAGACCAATTTTGGATTTATCTATCCTCAACACTTATCTGGACATTCCCAAGTTCAAAATGTTGACGTTACAACAGCTTTTACCTCTGCTGGGCAAAGATCATTGGATGGTAACTTTGGATTTCAAGGAGGCTTACCTTCATGTTCCTATCAGACTAAGTTGCAGGAAGTATCTGCGTTTTCGAGCTGGGACTTCTCACTATCAGTTCTCTGCATTGCCCTTTGGCTTATCTACTGCGCCCAGAGTGTTCACGAAAGTTCTGGCTCCAGTGATAGCTTTCTTCAGGCTAAAAGGAATACAGATCTATCCTTATTTGGACGATTGCCTGATTCTGGCTCAAGGAAGGGACGAGCTTCTTCATCATTTGGAATATGTGATAGCAGTGCTAAGATGCCTGGGGTATTCTGTGAACGAAATAAAGTCCAGTCTAGTACCCTCTCAGGACATGTGCTTTCTGGGTGTAAGACTGAATACAGCATCCCAGATGGCCTTTTTGACCCCGGACAAACAAAAGAATCTTTCCCTTTACTTCCATCAACTATCTCATCAGTCCGGGCTGACTGCAAGGACAGTCCTTCAAGCCTTAGGGTTCATGGCATCTTGTATTCTGGTGCTTCCCAATGCCAAACTGCATATGAGGAAGCTGCAATGGTATCTCAAAAATGTATGGACACAGCACTGCCAGGATCTGGACACTTGTCATTCAAATAATACCTTGCATTCAAAAGGAATTTTTGTGGTGGGCTCAGGAATGTCACCTAAACAAGGGACTCTCTGTGACCCGGCCAGAGGCGAGTCAGATTTTAACGACAGATGCCTCAGACAAAGCTTGGGGAGCTCATCTCAATGGAAAGTGGATACAAGACAAGTGGCCTGCCAGACTACAACATCTACATATCAACTTGAAGGAGATGTTAGCAGTCCAGTTTGCATTAATAGCTTTCAAGGATTTACTTCTTCCAGGGCAGGTGTTGATTCTAACAGACAACACAACTGTCATGTGGTACATCAACAAGCAAGGGGGAACACATTCTTATCCTCTATGCAGGCAAGCAATGATTTTGTGGGAGACTGCTCTCAGTTTACAGCTCAATCTTCAGGCAAGGTTTCTGCCGGAGCACAGAACTCCTTAGCAGATGTGTTGAGCAGACAATTATGGATCCCCACGAGTGGAAATTGGATCCTCATGTATTTCAGAAATTGACAGTGTCATGGGGAACTCCAGACATAGATCTGTTCGCTTCTCCACTAAACCATCAGCTGCCAAAGTTTTGCAAAAGGTTTCATCCCACAGCTTGGAAAGTGGATGCTCTTTCTTTCAATTGGAGCAATCTTCATGTGTATGCCTTTCCACCTCTGCCTCTCCTCCCAAAGGTACTTCTAAAGGTCAGACAGGACAAGCCAAGGATGATTTTAATAGCTCCAGATTGGCCTCGACAGCACTGGTACCCATTACTGAGAAGTCTGGTACGGAAGCCTCCATGGCCTTTGCCTTGATTCCACACCTGTTGTCCCAGGAGGACAGTCATTTGCTCAATGTCAAACTTCACTCTCTTCACCTAACAGCCTGGCATATTCTGTTTTGAACCATAGAGGGTCTCAACTTCCACAACAAGTTTTGAATGTGATTTTGGAAGCTAGAAGGCCTAGTACAAGGAAAGTGTACGCAGATAAATGGAAGAGATTTTTATTTTGGAGTGCAGCAAAGGATTTTGATGTTTCTGAGCCTAATTTAGGTGTGGCTCTTCAATATCTTACTGAGTTACTGGACAAAGGTTTGTCCTTCTCTTCTATTAAGGTTCATGCTGCAGCAATTTCAGCTCACTATGACTGTGACCCACCATTGTTTTCTCATCCTTTGTTCAAGCAATTTCTTAGAGGGGCAAAGAATATAAGACCCCACGTAGAGCTCCTACTCCTGCTTGGGATCTCAATTTTGTGTTGGAGAAACTCACTCTACAACCTTTTGAGCCTGCAGCTACTACTGAGTTGAAATATTTATCATGGAAGACTGCTTTTTGTTGGCCATTACCTCTGCAAGAAGGGTTTCTGAATTGCAGGCCCTTATGGCGGTTGAGCCTTTCTTAATTTTCCATAAGGATAGGGTATCTTTACGTACTAATCCTTCCTTTATGCCTAAAGTGGTTTCTAGTGTGGCTTTAAACCAAACTATTCATTTGCCTACTTTTTATGCAAATCCCCAAAATAAAGGGGAAAAGATTTTGCACACTTTAGATGTACACAGGCAGTTGCGATATTATTTGGACAGAACTAAAGGGTTCAGGCAGTCTCAGCAGTTATTTGTTTCTTTTGCTTTGAGTTCTCAGGGCAAGCCTGTGTCAAAACAAACTATTTCTAAGTGGATTGGGTTTTGCATTGCTTTCTGTTATTCCCATCATGGCAAGGAGATTCCAGCTGGGATTAGGCCTCATTCCACTAGGGCTACTGCCACTTGACAGCTTTTTGAGGGGTGGCAACCAAGGATATTTTGGAGGCAGCTACTTGGAGTTCAGTGCATACTTTCTCTAGGCATTATCACCTACCACTTTACTCTAAATCCAGGGCTGGTTTTGCCACTGCTGTTTTGCAGGGCATTTTGGCAGCTCCTGCTTCCTTATAGTTTGGCCATCCTCCCTTACCTCTGCTTTGGGATTCTACCCAAGTGTAAGGACTGCAGCAATGTGAGATGAAGAACATAGTACAGTTTTGTACCTACCATAAATGTAGATGTTCAAGATCCACATTGCTGCAGTCCAATACCCTCCCTCCTTCCCTCTGTAGTTAGAGGTGGTTGTGTGGGTTGGGTTGTAAATATTGTGTATATTGTATATATTGTACATATAATTAGTGCAAGGGTGGTTGGTTGTTTGTTTGCTGTCTTTTGGTTTTGACCTTTATTTTTTGGGTCTACTGACATCTGGGGCAAGAAAAGACTGAGGATATGACGTCGGTCATGCGCATTTGTACCCTGACGTCCTGATGTCAGTCAAATGCGCCTTGACCGACGTCAGCCTTATACTTTGATATTCGGGCCGACCGAGGACAGCGGACTACCCAAGTGTAAGGACTGCAGCAATGTGGATCTTCGAACATCTACATTTATGGTAGGTACAAAACTGTACTTTTTAGTGACATGGTGCTGCTATTTGAAAGTACAAATGTTAGAGATAGTGAATACTGTAATATAACCTTTGATTAGCTCTTGAGTAAAATTAAACCAGGCCATGTAATGAAATACTTTCTGTCCATGTCCACTTCAGGTGTATTGGTGTACAACTAAAGTGTGCAAGTCATTACCATGCTGTGCCACTTTTGCAAAATGGTATTCAGATCTTGTTATGGGTGACAGTAAACATTTCACACACTTGTTAGAATTGATTTACTAAGTATTCATTTTCAATGCTTTGGTTTTGGTAATTGAAATTTATTAAATTTTGTTAACCATGAATTTGTAGCTTTGAAAAAAATATAGTAGCTGATTAGCTTGTAGGTTTTTCTTGTGGGGGTGGGAGTGAAGAACACAGCCTCAAAGAACTTGGTGCAAACTAGACCAAGAAAATTGAGAGACCTTTGAAGGAGGAAATGTTATACAAGGAGGGTTTGTGGTGTTTCATTGGACGTAAAGCCAGATGCAAGCTGCCAGTTTTAATTGTAAGCTATTCAGCTGAGACTGAACTTTAGATTTAAGAACCGTTTTCCTTGAGGTTTGACTGTAAGCGATTCAAAAACATTTTGAGTCAGAACTGAGCATCTGTGATTGGGGCAGTGAAAACTATTCCTAGAGTTGGTTAATAAGGGGCATGAAGGTGGGAGGGACCTTTAAATTATAGGCAGATGTACAAGAGAATAAATTCTGTATTGATTAGCTTCTGTGTCCTATGAAGCAAGAAGTAGAGTGGTTCTTTGTTAGAGGGCTAGCCAGATCACTTTGACCAGGATCAAGCAATATCCTTCTATATCACTGTTGCAGTATTCTAATCTAAAAGGATCTCCTACCCAGGGTAGCCTGGCGGTCTGCCAGTATACGAAGGCCTAATGATCTTGTATGCCGTACATCACACTTAAGCTCCCTTCACAGAACATAAAGCATAAAAGGGATGTACAGACACAATTACCCAGAGCTTCTTTGCCACCAATTCAAACTCCATTATTGCTAGTTGGTCTGAACGCCTTGTTGTATTGAATGTTTAGCGACACCACCAGATGAGTGCCCCATTTTTTGGGGGGGGCTTGTATTTTATTTTGCTACCTAGAGGTCATGTCATCCAGGAAAGGAAAGTGTCAGTGTGGGATGCAGATTTCCTATAAGGATCTTCAGGAACAGTGTCTTTTTTTTGTTCAGGTGCTTCCCACAACCATACCTCTTTGTAGTATCTGTAAGACATTTGTGCCTAAGGCACTCAGAAGCCATTTGTCTTCTTTGGCCATTTACCTTGAAAACCAACGGTTTAAACAGCCCAGGGTACCATGGCAGAATCCTTTCACCTCGAGATACTCGTACTAGGTAAGAAGAAGGCCAAGAAGTCTTGGCCAGATTCTTCAGCTGTGCAGCCTCCACTGGATGTCCCTCTAGAAACTGGTAATAGCTCTGTAGGTTGTTTGGTGTCTGCATCAGGTCCCTCTGCCATGACTTCTTTAAGAGGCTGATATAGATGCATCTTTTCTCATGTCCTCTGAGGCTTTGTAGGAGTCTGTTCCAGATGTCGAGGGGGAAGTGCCGTTGATTTTATCTCTGACGGTCCTAGAGGGATTCCGCAAATATTGGTCAGGGAGGAGATTCTGGGTTCTCTGATCAAATGTCTCCAGCGGTCGGAACCACTGATGTTTGTTAGGGCTGATGTCCCTTCCAAGAAAATACAACAAATGAAGCATGTTTCAGTCAATCCTGAGGATCCTTAAAGGGAATAATAAGAGTTTACTCGAGGCTTGTTTTCTGTCATGATAGCCCTAAAGCTGCCTCAAGAGGTTTCAGTACCTGCTCCTCCTTGGACATCTACTCTTTTCTAACTGGCTTAGGAAAGTGGATTCCCCGGATGAGGATTCAGTGTCTGATGAAGGGGATCTTTCTTTTTCTTCACAGATGCCTTTGCCTTTGGCTTATGGTTCTGATGAAGAGAAGTCTGTTAGCCCTGAAACTCCTTTTGCGGAATTTCCCTTTGGGGACACAATTGCTAGGATGATGGAATAAATTAAGTGGGATTCTTCTCAAGCGTCTGATATTCGGAGACGATACAAGTTGCTTCAGGTGGATGCACCTAAACCATCTGCAGTTCCTCCTGTCATCTACCTTGTTAGATATTTTTGTTGCTGCTTCCAAGTCTCCTGATTTTCAGCCTCCTGTTCTTCAGAAACCTGATGGGTTCTGTAAGGTTCCTGAGGATTGTCAGGTTTTTTTTTTTATTTTAATGTTCTGCTGATCCTGTTGTGGTGTCAGTCTCTTCTGACAAACCTAATATTTTGCCTTCTGATAAGGATAGTAGGGCAGTGGAGAGGATTGGTAAACTTTTACAATGCTTTTACTTTGGCCTTTAGGGATGTTAATTACCAGACCCAGATGACCAGGTATGCTCTGGCCTTGATTGCTCAGGCTTGTCAGGTTATTTCTGATCCCTCTGATTCTGAAGGCAAATCCTCTGCCTTATCTATTTTAGGTTCTACTTCTCACCACTCTAATTATAGCAGTGATGCTGCTGATGCCTCTTCCAGGGCTGCTGCTTTTTGGGCTGTCATAAGGCATTACTCGTGGCTTCGTCTCCAATCTCTATCTGGGGCATTAAGGCCAAGTTGTTGGATGTTCCTTTGGATAATATGCATCATTTTGGGACTGCTGTTGCTGACATGTTTGTCTCTTCAAGAGGAAAGGCAAACCCTTGCAGGACCTTAAACATATCTGTCTCTCCTATCCCTAAGTTCCAGAGGAATTGTCTTCCTGCTTTTGTTCACAGGCAACCCTGCCAGGCCTGCAAGGGCAGGAATGGTGGTAGGCAGGCCTCCCTGCTAAGGCTTCTCAGACTTCTATGGCCCAGAGGTTTCTGTTTGACAGTTTGCCCCCTCCCCGCTTTAGACCAGGTTCCTTTGTCCTTTCGGCTTTTCCTTTGTCTTTCAAATTGGCGTATCATCACGTCTTCTTTTACAGAGATTCCTCAACTTCCTGTAGAGCAACTTCCTCATTTCCCAGAGGTTCTAGGGTCCCTGGTAAACCATGTAACCATTCAACCTGTCCCCCCTTCCTAGGTAAGAAAAGGGTTTTTATTCCAGGATGTTCGTGGATCTGTTCTGGATCTCTTCTAGCTCAACACCTTTCTCAAGGTTCCTTCTTTTCTGATGCTTACTTTTCAAACCCAGTTTCCTCTTTTACTACCCCAGGCTTTTCTGGTGTCTTTGGATCTGAAAGATGCTTACCTTTACATCGCTATTCTCCCTGATGTTCTTCATCTCACATTGCTGCAGTCCTTACTTATGGGTAGTCCGCTGTCCTCGGTCGGCCCGAATACCAAAGTATTAGGCTGACGTCGGTCATGGGCGCCTAGATCTGACATCAGAGCGTCAGGGTATAAAGGCGCATGACCGACGTCATATCCTCAGTCTTTTTTGCCGCATGGTCCGATGCAGAAGCAGAGTTGCAAGTGCCGTTCGGCGTTCTGAAATATTTCGTTTTCAGAGTTTCAGACGGATACCAAGTTGGGCTAAGTACCCCGTTGGGGAATATTTTTGTTTTTTCTTGCCTCAGTTACTTACCGGATGTCAGAAAAAGTGAATAATTGTATTTCTTGTGGGAAACAGATACCGCATAGGGATTACCACTCGCTTTGTATTCCTTGTTTGGGACTGGAGCACGACGTAGTCGGGTGTCGGTTTTGTGCTAGGTTTAATAAGCGCACTATAAAACGGAGGTTAGATTGCGCTAGGTTAGTCTTTGGCAAGAGGTGTAATTATAATATGCCGTCGGATGTTCCGACGCCTGCTTCTACTAAGAAGCGCAAAGACAAATCTTTGAAGCCTAGGCAGGATGATTCGTCCGTTTCGGACGCCAGACCTTTAGAAGCTACAGCTGAACAGGTGGATCCGGCTGAAGTTTCTGTTGAGTCCCAGGGGGAAACTTTAATTTTACAAGATGTGGCTTCTCAGGAGGCAGGCCAGGCTGAAGGGGCCTCTCAGGTTACTATTCTCCCTTCTATGCCTAAGGTGGTTAGGCCTTCTGCTACTGTTTCTAAGGCTCCTTCTAAGGGCAGGTCTGTTTTGCCTTCCTCTGGTGTCAGTTCTGGTTCTTCAGGGTCTGTGCCAAAAAAGCACATGCTTAAAATGGCAGAGGATTTGATTACTTTAATTAGAGGTTCTATGCCCTCCTGATAAGAGGCCCAGGATGGAGCCAGAGTTGGAAAGTTTGGAGCAGGCCTCAGATGATTCAGAGTCTTCTACTGAGGACATTCAAGATTTCCCTCCTTATTCTGATTCTGATGCAGAGGATTCCACTCCTTCTGCTTCTCCTCCAGAGGATTTTTCATTTTCAGAAACTCTGCATTCCATGAGGGAGCATTTTAAGTGGGAGGGACAGGATTACTCTGATTCCCGAAGAGGCTTAGGGAGTTCTTGTTTTACCACAGCATAGACCCTTAGCTATACCTCCGGTTTTGGATGTTGTTTCAGATGTTTTCTCGAAGCTTCCCTTAATCCAGATTCTGTGCCTCCTGCCCCAGTTAAACCGGACAGGTATTACAGGGTGCCTGAGGCTCATAAATATCTGTATAAGAGTCCTAGGGCGGACCCAGAAACTATTAGTCAGGGGCCTAAGGGTGTTAGCGCCTCTGTTGTTAAGAATACGGTTCCTCTGGATAAGGAAGCTAGAGCTTTGGATAGATGGGGTAAGAAGGTGTATACCTCTTCTACTTTAGCAATGAGAGCTTTGAACTGCCAGTTTCATATGTTGAAGTATCAGAATTTCCTCCTTTCTCAGCTAAGATCTAAAGTGGATGCTTTGGCAGAGGGCATAGAGTGTAAAGAATTGCAGGATTTAGTGCATGTTTCTGAACAGGTGGGTAAGCATTCCTTGCAATGTGGTTTTGATGCTTTACAGGCTTCTTCTAGGGTGGCTGCCACTGGTTCAGTTATTCGTAGGCACGCCTGGCTTAAGGATCAGAATTTGTCTGAGCATGTTAAGTCTAGAATTCTGGATGCCCCTTTGCAGTCTGAAGTTTTGTTTGGTCCTCCTGTGGAGTCGGTCTTAAAGAAAATGGAAGACAAGGCTAAGTCTATGCAGACTGTTAAAGATTTTTTGCAGGTACAACCTCCAAAGTTTAGTAGAAATTGGCCTACTTAAGGGGTGGACGTACCCTTCTTCTGATTCTCAGTCTAGGGGTAGATCTAGGCGTGGTAGGGGCAGAGCTCAGAGTACCTTCAGGCCGAGGCAATGGAGTTCGCCTGCTCAATCTGCTGGTGAGGGCAGGGGCCAGTCCTTTCGTAAACAGGCCCAATGACCTGCATTTTCAGCTGCCAGATTCCTCTTGCCTGGCAGCTCCTTTGGGAGGAAAGTTGTCTCTTTTCAAGCAAAATTGGCATTTAGTCACCCAGGACAAATGGGTATTGGACATTATAAACCGAGGTTACAAGTTCTATTTCCATACCATGCCTCCTTTCAAAGGCATGCCAGACGTCCCTCCTCGGCAAAGGATAGAGGCTCACAGACAAATTTCTTTACTTCTTCAAATAGGAGCTATACAGCCAGTTCCTCTGTCAGAAGTGGGCCTAGGATTTTATTCTCGCCTGTTTCTAGTTCCAAAGAAAGGAAACACGTGGAGACCAATTTTGGATTTGTCTATCCTCAACACTTACCTGGACATTCCAAAGTTCAAGATGCTGACTTTACAACAGCTTTTACCTCTGTTGGGAAAAGATCACTGGATGGTTACTCTGGATCTCAGAGGCTTACCTTCATGTTCCTATCAGGCCCAGTTGCAGAAGGTACCTGCGTTTTCGGGCTGGAAATTTACATTATCAGTTCTCTGCATTGCCCTTTGGCTTATCTACTGCGCCCAGAGTGTTCACAAAGGTTCTGGCTCCAGTGATAGCATTTTTCAGACTAAGAGGAATACAGATTTATCCTTATTTGGACGACTGATTATTGCACAAGAAAAGGACGAACTTCTTCATCATCTACAGTATGTGATGGCAGTGTTAAGATGCCTAGGGTATTCTGTGAACGAAACAAAGTCCAGTCTAGTACCCTCTCAGGACATGTGCTTTCTGGGTGTGAGACTGAATACAGCTTCCCAGATGGCTTTTTTGACCCCAGACAAACAAAGAAGCCTTTCTCTTTATTTCCAGCAAATGTCTCTACGGTCCAGGCTGACTGCAAGGACAGTCTTTCAAGCCTTGGGGTTCATGGCATCTTGTATTCTGGTGCTTCCCAATGCCAAATTGCATATGAGGAAGCTTCAATGGTATCTCAAAAATGTGTGGACACAGCACTGCCAAGATCTAGACACTGTCATTCAGATAATACCTTGCATTCAGAAGGAGTTTTTGTGGTGGGCTCAGGAATGTCACCTAAACAAGGGACTCTCTGTGTCCCGGCCAGAGGCGAGTCAGATTCTAACGACAGATGCCTCGGACAAGGCTTGGGGAGCACACCTCAATGGAAAATGGGTGCAAAACACGTGGCCTGTCAAACTCCAACATTTGCATATCAACTTGAAGGAAATGTTAGCAGTCCAGTTTGCATTGATGGCTTTCAAAGATTTACTTCGTCCAGGGCAGGTGTTGATTCAAACAGACAACACTACTGTCATGTGGTACATCAACAAGCAGGGCGGAACCCATTCTTACCCTCTTTGCAGGCAAGCGATGATTCTGTGGGAAACTGCTCTCAATCTACACCTCAATCTTCAGGCAAGGTTTCTACCAGGAGCACAGAACTCCTTAGCAGATGTATTGAGCAGACAAATAGTGGATCCTCACGAGTGCAAATTGGATCCCCATGTATTTCAACAGTTGACAGTGTTATGGGGAACTCCAGACATAGATCTGTTCGCTTCTCCACTAAATTACCAGTTGCCAAAGTTTTGCACAAAAATGTTTCATCACACAGCTTGGAAGGTGGACGCTCTATCTTTCAGTTGGAACAATCTGCATGTATATGCCTTTCCACCTCTGCCTCTTCTTCCCAAGGTACTTTTGAAGGCCAGACAAGACAAGCCAACCATGATTTTGATAGCACCGGATTGGCCTCGACAACACTGGTACCCACTACTGAGGAGTTTAGTACGAGAACCTCCGTGGCCTCTGCCTTTGATTCCGCACCTTTTGTCACAAGAGGACAGTCACTTCCTCAATGTCAAGATTCAGTCTCTGCATCTAACAGCCTGGCATATTCTGTTTTAGACTCTGGAGGGCCTCAGCTTCCACATCAAGTTTTGAATGTTATTTTGGTGGCCAGGAGGCCTAGTACCAGGAAAGTTTACGCTGATAAATGGAGGAGATTTTTTATTTGGAGCAAAGGAAAGGACTTTGATGTCTCCAAACCTGATTTAAGTGTTGCTCTTCAATATCTTACTGAGTTATTGGACAAGGGTTTGTCTTTCTCCTCAATAAAGGTCCATGCTGCAGCCATTTCTGCTCACTATGATTGTGACCCTCCTTTATTCTCTCATCCTTGGTTTAAGCAATTTCTTAGAGGGGCAAAGAATATAAGACCCCCGTAGAGCTCCTACTCCTGCTTGGGATCTCAATTTTGTGTTGGAAAAACTTACTCTACAACCTTTTGAGCCTGCAGCTACTGCCGAGTTAAAGTATTTATCATGGAAAACTGCTTTTTTGTTGGCCATTCCCTCTGCAAGAAGGGTTTCTGAATTACAGGCCCTCATGGCAGTGGAGCCTTTCCTGATTTTTCATAAGGATAGGGTATCTTTGCACTAATCCTTCCTTTATGCCTAAAGTGGTTTCTAGTGTGGCCTTAAATCAAACTATTCATTTGCCTACTTTTTATGCAAACCCCCAAAATAAAGGGGAGAAAATTTTGCATACTTTGGATATTCACAGGCAGTTACGTTATTATTTGAGCAGAACCAAGGAGTTCAGACAGTCTCAGCAATTGTTTGTTTCTTTTGCTTTGGGTTCACAGGGTAAACCTGTTTCAAAACAAACTATTTCTAAATGGATTGGGTTTTGTATTTCTTTCTGTTATTCCCATCATGGTAAGGAGATTCCTGCTGGAATCAGGCCTCCTTCCACTAGGGCTACTGCTACTTCTACGGCCTTTATAAGGGAGGTATCTACAAAAGACATTTTGGAGGCAGCTACTTGGAGTTCAGTGCATACCTTTTCTAAACATTACCACCTTCCTCTTTATTCTAAGTCTAGGGCTGGATTTGCCACTGCAATTTTACAGGGCATTTTAGCATCCCCTAATGCTTTATGATTTTTACCATCCTCCCTTTCCCGTTGCTTTGGGATTCTACCCATAAGTAAGGACTGCAGCAATGTGAGATGAAGAACATAGTACAGTTTTGTACCTACCATAAATGTAGATGTTCGAAGATCCACATTGCTGCAGTCCAATTTACCCTCCCTCCTTCCCCTCTGTAGTTTGACTTGGTGCTATGCTTTAGGTGATGGTTGTTGTTGGGCATGTTTTTGGGAGGTATTCTGTTTTTGGCTGTGGCCTTTCTGGTTTGGCCTTCTGACATCTGGGGCAAGAAAAGACTGAGGATATGACGTCGGTCATGCGCCTTTATACCCTGACGCTCTGATGTCAGATCTAGGTGCCCATGACCGACGTCAGCCTAATACTTTGGTATTCGGGCCGACCGAGGACAGCGGACTACCCATAAGTAAGGACTGCAGCAATGTGGATCTTCGAACATCTACATTTATGGTAGGTACAAAACTGTACTTTTTCTGGAAGATTTTACATTTCTCTGTCTTCCTTTCGTTTTCAGTTCTCTGCTTTGCCCTTTGGCCTCTCTGCTGCCCCAGGGGTATTCACAAAATGCCTAGCTCCTGTGATTGCTTTCTGCAGACTCCAAGGCATTCATATTTTTCCTTTTCTAGGCAACCTGTTGCTTGATGCGCTTTCTTCCAGTCACCTATTACAAGATCTGGAGTTCACCATCTCTCTTCCAAACTTCGGGGTTCACTATCCGCTTACAAAAGTCTGTCCTAACTCCCTTTCAAGATCATGTGTATTGGGGATGCAGAATTCAGACAGTGCCAATGTTGGCCTCTCTTCCACCTCCAAAAGTTTTGTCATTGACAGCCTTTTTTCAGTATCTTCTTCCTCTGATTGCCATGCCAGCTAGGGAGTTTCTTCGGGCCCTGGGATTTCTGGCCTCTTCAATTCCAATGCTTCCTATTACAGGACTGCATATCCGGAAGCTTCAGTGGTACCTCAGTGTCAGTTTGATTGCAGCATTTTCAACCTCTGGGATTCAGTGTACCTCTTTCTTTTCTAAAGAGCAAATTTGAGTGGTGGATTCAACAGTTTGCTGTCACCCCAGGCCTGCCCTTTCAGTCTCCAGTCCCTTCTCAAGAACTGTTCACCGATGCCTCAGACATGGGGTGGAGGGCTTCTTTTGGTTGCCTGGAAGTTCAGGGTCTCTGGCTCAGCATCAGAAGTCAGACAATATCCACAACAAAGAGATGAGAGCTCTGATTCTGGCCCTTCAATTTTTTCACCCTATGTTCTCTCTTGGCCTTTTGAAGGTGTCCACAGACAGCACTACAGTGATGTGGTATGTCAACAAGCAGAGGGAGACAAAAATCTTACCTCCTCTGCAGGATGGCTGTTTGGGCTTAGTAGGTGGCTCTCTTATCAGTTAATTCTTCAGGCAGTACACATTCCTTCAGGGCACAATCTAGTGGCAGAATCTGAGCAGTTCAAATACTGGCTCATGAATGGACGCTGCACAGAGACGTGCTACTGGACAGTGTCTAATGATGGGGTATTCCTCAGATCTTTTTACCTCCCCTCTGAACAGGCAGCTTCCTGTATTCTCTTGCAGAGTGCCATGCCATCTGGCTTGGAAGACTGACACCCTTTCTTTTTTTGGAAGGGAATGTTTATGCTTTCCCTCCTGTTTTACTTCCCAAGACTCCTGCAGAAGATTCAGCTGGACTCGCCAAAAGTATTGCTAGCAACTACCTTTTTGCCAAAACAGCAGTGGTTCCCCCTCTTAATGCATCTGGCCAGGGGCAATCACCACAATTGAACTCACCGTTTGGATCTCCTCACGCAGGACAAGGGGTCTGTCATCCATCCTGACTTGTCACTCTTCAGCTGACACAATGGGTGATAGGGTTCTGATTCCTTTCAGGCACCTCTTCTGAGAACATGCTCAGGGTTTTATAGGAGGAAAAGAAACCCTCCGCCAGAAAGTCTTGTATGATCCAAATGGAAAAGATTTTCTGTCTGGTGCTATGCTCGTAACCAGGACCCTTTTTCACTGGGGGTCCTCTAGTCCTCTCATTTGTGCGAGTTACTCCAGTCTTGCCTGGCCTCATCTTCTGTGAAAACCCATTTGTCAGCTATTTCTTCTTGTCTGCCCTTTGAATCCTGTTTTGGCTTCCTGTTTTGAGGTCAAACAATGTCTTAAAGCATCCTGCATATTAGGTCTCCAAGAAAACCAATTCCTCCTCCTTCGGCCTTTAATTTTGTTTTGGAAGAATTGACTCTGGCTACTTTTGAGCATGCAGATTCTGTTTCTTTGCAGCATTGTACCTGGAAGACTGTTTTATTACTGTCTCTTACTTCTGCTGTTAGGGATGTTCATCGTGTTACACTGCTGCAGTCATCACACTTGGGTTATCCTGCCGTCAGGCGGTCCCGCAGTCGGCCAGAGTTCCAAAGTCTTGGTCCGGCATCTGTTGTTGTCACTTCTTCCCTGATGTCAGTGCGCCAGGGGTATACAAGATGAATCCGACGCCATTTTCTTCAGTCTTTCTTGTTGCACGGTGCCCGAAGCAGAAGCAGTTCGCAAGTGCCGGTCGGCCGACTCCTGAGATTTTCGAAGTCTTAATTTCAGATCCGAAGTCCTCAATAAAGCTAAGTACCCCGTTGGGGAAACTTTTTTCTTGCCTCAGACCGATGTCAGAAAAAGTTAATTGTATTTCTTGTGGAAAGCAAATATCTCATAAGGACTTCCACTCTTACTGTATTCTATGCCTAGGCCCTGATCACGATGTCACTAGTTGTCGGTTTTGTGCTAGATTTAACAAACGTACTATAAAGAGGAGTTTTGATTTTGCTTTGCACTACTTTGGCCGAAGGTTCAATTATACTATGCCGTCGGATCAACCGACGACCACATTACCGAAGAAACGCAAGGACAAGGATAAAGACAGACATCCGAGGTCCAAAACCTTCAACAAAACCTCTTCTAGACCAGTCGCCGGTTCTCAGTGAGGCACTTTCACAGCCCCCGACACCCACTACCTCAGAGCCACAGGCTGCCTCCGACTCCCACGTGGAGACAACTAGGCCTCTGGAAACTCAAGGTATTGGGCCTACGGAAACTAACCCCTCAGATGGGTCCGGAGCCGCTGAGCAGGCATCAGCTTCTGAGGGTGTTTTCAGACCTTCACAACTTGCCATTAAATCAACAGCCAAGACAAAAGTACCACTAAAGACAAAGAAACAAGTACAGCATTCTCCTGGACAAACCACCATGCCTAAGAAACAGATGCTTAAAATGGCCGAAGACCTCATTACTCTAATCAGGGGTTCCCATCCCCCTCCTGAGAAAAGGCCTAGGCAGGATACAGACTGATTCCTCAGATCAGGTTTCCATTTCCTCTGATTCTTCTTCTTACCAGGGGTGCTCTATACCTCCATATGAGGGCTCTGATGCTGAAGAATCTATCCCTTCAGCCTCTCCTCCTGAGGATTATTCTTTTGGGGAAACTTTACATACCATGAGGGAGCATTTCCATTGGGAAAGTCAGGAATACTCGGAATCTAAGAAAAGGCTCAGAGATTTCCTTTTACTGCCTCAGCACAGGCCACTGGCTATTCCGCCTGTGCTAGATATTGTGGATGATGTGTTCTCTGAATCCAGCTTATCTCCTGATTTTTTTTACCCCCTGCACCAGCCAAGCCAGATAGGTACTACAGAGTCCCTGACTCTCACAAGTTTCTTTATAAAAACCCTTCTGCAGATCCAGAAACTATTTCCCAGGGTCCAAAAGGGGTTAAGGCTTCCATTGTAAAAAATCCAGTACCCACTGACAGAGATTCCAGAGCTTTTGATAGATGGGGGAAGAAAGTATACACTTCTGCAACTCTAGCAGTAAGAGCAAATTGCCAGTTTCACATGCTTAAGTACCAACAATATTTAATGGCTCAATTAAAACAGAAAATGCTTGCGAGCTCAGAAGCTCCTGATTGTAAAGAAATGCAGGATTTGTTGCATGCAGTTGAACAGGTGGGAAAACATACTCTGCAATGTGGTTTTGATTCTCTGGAGGCCTCTTGTAGGGCCGCAGTTACAGGTTCAGTGATTCGAAGGCATGCTTGATTAAAAGAACAGAGTTTACCTGATCATGTTAAGGCAAAATTATTGGATGCTCTTTTACAGCATGATACCTTGTTTGATGTTAAGGCAGAAGAGGTGTTAAAGAAAATGGAGGATAAAGCTAAATCTATGCAAACAGTCAAGGATTTCTTACAGGTACAGCCACCTCGATTTAACAGAAGTTTACCTACAAAAAATTGGTTCTTTCCAGTGTCAGACAGGCCACAGAGAGGCAGATACAGACGCCCAAGAGGCAGATCTCAACCCCAAGGCTCAAACAGACAGACAGTGGGGCAACTCAACCCCAAAAGGACGTGAGGACAAGTCTCAACCTTACAGGAAACAGTCGCAATGACATTCCCCTTCGTACGCCAAGCACTTTCCTTTTGGAAGCCCCCTTGGGGGAAAACTAGCACTTTTTTCTCAAAACTGGCAAACAATAACCCAAGACAAATGGGTTCTGAATATTGTGTCTCAAGGTTACAGGTTCCACTTTCATACTTTACCAAGGCTAAAAGGAATGCCAGACCTGCCACAAAATGGGCAGAGGCACAAAGACAAACTTCAGCCCTCATTGACATGAGAGTTATTCAAAATGTACCACAGCAAGGACAAGGATTTTACTCAAGACTCTTCCTGGTCCCCAGAAAAGACAAGGCCTGGAGGCCCATACTAGACCTTTCAATTCTAAATACTTACCTGGATATTCCGAAATTCAAAATGTTGACTTTACAGCAGCTTCTACCCATGCTGGGCAAGAACGCTTGGCTTGTTACTCTGGACCTCAAAGAGGCATACCTGCATGTCCCTATCAGACAAAATTGCAGAAGATACCTCAGATTCAAAGATGGTTCAATGCACTACCAATTCTCTGCACTGCCCTTTGGCTTACTGCCCCAGGGTCTTCACAAAGTGCCTGGCACCAGTAGTTGTTTTTTGCAGACAAAAAGGAATTCAGATATATCCATACGTGGACGACTCCCTCATTCAAGCAGAGACAAAGGACATCCTTCTACAGCATCTGGCATTTGTAAAGAGGTTGCTAACTTCTCTAGGGTACACAGTAAACGAAAAGAAGTCAAAACTAGTGCCCTCACAACAGATTACATTCCTGGGTGCCAGCTTAAATACAACGGCCCAGATGGCTTACCTCACGCCAGACAAACAAGTTAAATTAACTCAATATTTTCAATTACTGGCAAAAAAGTCCCATCTCCCTGCAAGAAAAATTCTGCAGACCCTGGGATTCATGGCATCCTGCATACTACTAATACCATAAGCCAGACTGCATATGAGGAAAAATACAATGGTACCTAAAAAGTGTTTGGACTCAACACTCATAGTTTAGAAGCAGTAATACCAATGATTCCCTGCCTACAACAGGAGTTTCGATGGTGGGCACAGGCATGTCACCTAAACAAGGGTCAGCCTTTCACCCTACCCACAGCCAGGCAGGCACTAACAACAGATGCTTCTGATTACGCCTGGGGAGCACACATGGCAGGAAAATGCATTCAGGGCAAGTGGACCACAGACCAGATGCATCTACACATCGATCAAAAAGAGATGTCTGTTCAAAATGCCCTAACAGCTTTCAAGGACCTTCTGCATCCAGGACAATTATTATTACCTAACAGCTTTCAAGGACCTTCTGCATCCAGGACAATTATTATTAAAGACAGACAACACCACAGTAATGTGGTACATAAACAAGCAAGGGGGCACTCATTCTTACCCCTTATGCAGGCAAGCCATGACCTTGTGGGACACAGCTCTAACGTACCAAGTCCACCTGCAAGCACAATTCCTACCAGGAAAGAGAAATAATCTGGCAGACAATCTAAGCAAGAAATATCATGGACCCTCACGAATGGAAATTGAATCCACAAATATTCAGCATGGTAATGCTAAAATGGGGATGCCCAGACACAGATCTTTTTGCCCCCCCACTGAATTACCAACTACAAAAATTCTGCACAATGACTTATCACAAATAAGCATGGAAAGTGGATGCTCTTTTGTTCAGCTGGAAAAACCTAAAAGTTTATGCATTCCCACCTCTGCCTCTCCTTTCAAAGGTACTCCTAAAAGCCAGACAAGAGAAACCACAGATGATCCTGATTGCTCCAGACTGGCCACGCCAGCACTGGTATCCTATCTTAAGGAACCTTGCTCAAGGCCCACCATGGATTTTGCCTCAAATTCCACACCTTCTGACTCAACAAAACAATTGGATGCTGCACGGGCAGCTCAAAACCCTAAACCTGGCTGCATGGCAGATTCATTAGTCAAACAGGCAACACCTCTCTCTAAAGCAGTTATGGATGTCATTTTGGAGGCCAGGAGGCCTAGCACAAGGAAAGCTTACTCAGAAAAATGGAAGAGATTCTGGGCCTGGAACCAGGCTCAAAGCCTTGACCCCCTTGTTCCAAACATTCCTCAGATTTTACAATACTTAACTGAGATGCTGGACAGAGGCCTATCCTTCTCATCAATTAAGATCCACGCCTCTGCCATTTCAGCACATTACAGCACGGATCCACCTTTATTCTCTCATCCCTTGCTATATTCTCTCATCCCTTGCTAAAGCAGTGCCTCCGAGGGGCTAAAAACATAAGACCACCCCGGAGAGCACCAACACCAACTTGGGGACCTCAATTTCGTTTTGGAAAAACTAACCCTGCCACCTTTTGAGCCAGCAAATACAGCCGAACTAAAAGTTTTATCATGGAAAACAGCTCTGCTCCTAGCAGTAACTTCAGCACGAAGAGTCTCAGAACTACAGGCATTAATGGCAGTGGAACCTTTTATAGTTTTTCATCAGGACAGGGTTTCTCTAAGGACAAACCCTACCTTTATCCCAAAGGTGGTATCTAGTGTGGCTCTTAACCAAACCATCCATTTGCCAACTTTTTATCTAAAACCTCAGAATAAAGGGGATAAACTTCTGCATTCTTTGGACATACACAGGCAGCTATGCTTCTACTTGGACAAAACAAAAGCCATCAGGAAAACTGAGCAACTGTTTATAGCATATGCTGCAGGATCACAGGGCAGGGCTATCTCAAAGCAGACTATATCCAAATGGATAGGACACTGTATTCGTTACTGCTACACCCAGCATGGAAAATCAGTCCCAAAACACATTAGGCCACATTCCACCAGGGCTACAGCCACTTCAACGGCCTTTCTCAGAGGAGTACCTACCAAGGAAATTTTGGAGGTTGCAAGAGTTCAGTGCACACCTTTACCAAGCATTACCACCTGCCTCTTTACTCTAAATCAAGAGCAGGATTTGCCACTGCAGTTCTGCAGGGCCTCATAGCCAATCCTAACTCCTTATAGGCCTGCCACCCAACCTTAGCTTTGGGATTCTACCCAAGTGTGATGACTGCAGCAGTGTAACACGATGAGCATAGTACAGTTTTGTACCTACCATAAATGTAGATGTTCAAGTGTTCACACTGCTGCAGTCCTGGTTAACCTCCCTCCATCCCCTCTGAACTGACTGGCCTTATCTATACCTTTCTATCCTATATAACCTTTGTGGTGTATTTGTTTGTAACTGAAGGTAGTGATGTCCTTCAAGGATGCATCTGCAGTCCTTACAAATGGGTTGTCCTGTCGTCAGGCAACCCTTCGGTCGGCCGGATTCCAAAGTCTGGGTCTGGCCTCGGCTGGTGTCGCACTTCACCCGACGTCATAGCTGCAGTTCTTCGGGTATAAAGGCATCAGCCGACGCCATTTTCCTCAGTCTTTCTTGCCGCGTGGCGCCCGAAGCAGAAGCTGTTCGCAAGTGCCGGTTGGTCAGATCCAGAGATCACTACTACCGAATACTACTTCGAAGACTTCTAAAAAGCTAAGTACCCCGTTGGGGACTCTTTCTTGCCTCAGCCGATGTCAGAAAAAGTGAATAACTGTTTAACTTGTGGGAAACAAATACCTCATAAAGATTTCCACTCTTACTGCTTACCTTGTTTAGGCCCAGACCACGACGTAGCAGCTTGTTTAGCCTGTGCTTCTTTCAACCGACGGACGCTTAGACGTCGGTCGGAGTTTGCTGAACAGTTTTTCGTCTCAGATTTTGCGTACATAATGCCGTCAGATCCTCCGACTTCACAAGTTAAGAAACGCAAAGAAAAGGACCGACACTCGCCGTCCGCGGTTTCGGCCGAAACCGCGGTTAAGCAAACCGCGAATGTCTCTGTTTCGGCCGAAACCGAGCAAACGGTTCTATCTTCAGCCAAATCCATGACTACTACCGAGACCCCTTCTAACCTGGTTGAATCGGCCTCTGAAATTCAACCTGCTACTGTGGTTTCACAAGAATTATCGGACACCATCCCTTTGGATGTTTCAACCCCTGCACGTGGTGCTGCTAGGCTGCCTGCAGCCATGTCCATAAAGGCCTTTGCCAGGGCTAAAGCAGCCAAAACTTCTAAGTCTGTGCCTGTTAAGCCCCCCTCTCACAGGCCCAGTTCCAGTTCCCAAATGCTCACTCTGGCAGAGGCTCTCATCTCTTTAATAAGGGGATCCCAACCTCATCCAGACAGGGCCTCTCAACCTCCTCCAGAAAAGAGACCTAGAGCAGAGCCCCCTGAGCCAGTGTCCTCAGATGATTCTTCTGATGATACAGACAATACAGACCATCCAGAGGCTCATTTTTCTCCTTATGAAGACTCCGATGCTGAGGAATCTATTCCTTCTGCCTCTCCACCAGAGGAATTTTCCTTTGGGGAAACCTTACATGCCATGAGAGAGCAATTCCAATGGCAGGGGCAAGATTTCTCAGATTCAAGGAAAAGGCTTAGGACTTTTTTGCATTTACCACAACATAGGCCTTTAGCTATACCTCCAGTTCTTCCTGTTGTAGATGATGCATTTAATGATGCTTGCACTGCTCCTGATACTTTGCCTCCAGCCCCTGCTAAGCCCGATAGGTTCTACAGGGTCCCGGACACACATCACCATTTATACAAGGCTCCTTTTGCAGATCCTGAGACTATCTCCCAGGGGCCTAAGGCAGTAGCTTCGACCTCAGTTAAAAACCCTCTCCCCTCTGAAAGGGAATCCAGGTCCTTGGAGAGATGGGGTAAAAAAGTATACACCTCTGCTACTCTCTCAGCTAGGGCATTGAACTGTCAGTTTCATATGATCCAATACCAGGAGTTTATGCTTGATCAGTTAACTAAGAAACTGTCCTCTGATGATTCTTTAGATAAGAAATATGTTCTAGAAATGGTGCATAACATTCAGCAGGTTAGTAACCATTCTTTAAAATGTGGCTATGATGCACTGGAGGCTTCCTTTAGATCAGCCATGACTGGCACAGTTATAAGAAGGCATGCATGGTTGAAAGAACAGGTCTTGCCGGATCATGTTAAAGCAAAACTATTAGATGCTCCTATGGATAAGGTCAGTTTATTTGGTTCTCCTGCTCAGCAGGTACTGAAGAAAATGGAAGAGAAGGCAAAATCTGTACAAACAGTGAAAGATTTCTTACAGGTTCAGCCACCAAGGTTTAGCAGGAACTGGCCTTCCAAAAATTGGTCCTTTCCAGACTCCTCTAAAACACAGAGAGGCAGGAATAGGCGTTCAAAAGGCAGAAATCAATCCAGAGGAGGTGCCTACAGGGGACGCCAGTGGCAAGGTAACAACCAGCGAGGCACAGACACAACTACTACCACTGCAACAGGACAATCACAGTGACTTGGCTCTGGCACCGCCTACCAGGGAACAAATAGCAGCACCCTTAGGTGGAAAGTTAGCCTTATTTTCAAAAAACTGGCACTACATCACAAGAGACAAGTGGATTTTGCAAACTATAGACCAAGGCTACAGGTTTCATTTCCATACTTTACCAGGAAAAGAGGAATGCCAAACCTACCACCAAATCAAAAGACAGAAGCTCTAAAACAAATAGCTCAATTAGCAAAGATGAGAGCTGTGGAAAGGGTACCATCTATGGAACAAGGAAAGGGATTTTACTCCAGACTATTCCTGGTACCAAGAAAAGAGAAAAATTGGAGGCCTATTCTCGACCTGTCCGCTTTAAACACATTCATCATTGTTCCAAAATTCAAAATGCTGACCCTACAGCAACTTCTTCCCATGCTGGGCAAGGAGTATTGGCTGGTGACTCTAGATCTCAAGGAGGCATACCTGCACGTCCCCATACGACCAAATTGCAGAAGATACCTCAGATTTCTTGCAGGATCAGAGCATTATCAATTCTCAGCATTGCCCTTTGGCTTATCGACTGCGCCCAGAGTGTTCACGAAATGCCTGGCATCAGTAATCGCTCACTGCAGGCTTCAGGGAATCCAAATATATCCATACCTGGACGACTGCCTGATACAAGCGGACAACAAAAACAAGCTAACAGAAGACTTACAAAGAGTCATTTGCTTACTGCAAGCCCTGGGATATACAGTCAATATAAAAAAATCAAGACTGATACCATCCCAAAGAATAACCTTCTTAGGTGCAGAATTGGACACAGTAAAACAGATGGCATTCCTAACTGCAGAAAAACAAGAACAACTTCCTCTCTACTTCTTGGCATTAACAAAGCAGAACAAACTAACAGCAAGGAAAGTACTGCAGGCCTTGGGCTTCATGGCATCCTGCATAATCCTGGTCCCTCATGCCAGACTGCATATGAGAAAGCTACAGTGGTACCTGAAGAATTTATGGTCTCAACACAGGCACAGCCTAGAAACCGAAATACCACTAATCCCATGCCTGAAACAAGAGTTCGTATGGTGGGCTCAGGCATGCCAGTCAAACCCAGGTTTGCCCTTCCACAGCATTCAACCAAGCCAAACCATCACAACGGACGCCTCAGACCTCGGTTGGGGGCCCACATGCTGGACAAGTGCATACAAGGCTTATGGACTCCAGATCAGCTGCACCTGCACATAAATCAAAAGGAAATGCTGGCAGTAAAACTAGCAATCCAGAATTTCAGACCATTCCTCCAAGAAGGGCAGTTGATGATAAGGACAGACAACACCACAGTCATGTGGTACATCAACAAACAGGGAGGCACTCATTCATACCCTCTATGCCGGATGGCACTGGACCTATGGAATATGGCTCTGAGCTACAACATTCAGTTACAAGCAATTTTTGTACCGCGAAAAGAAAACATCCTAGCAGACATATTAAGCAGAACTACCTCGGATGCTCACGAATGGATGCTACACCTGGACATCTTCAAGGTCATCACAAGGAAATGGGGACTGCCACAAATAGACCTATTCGCATCCCCACTCAATCACCAGCTCAAGAAATTCTGCACAAGGACGTACCACCCACTTGCTTGGAAGGTGGACTCTCTATCCTTCAGTTGGAAAGGCCTGACAGCATATGCATTCCCACCTCTTCCTTTGATGCACAAGGTGCTATTGAAAATCAAAGAGGAACGTCCAAGGATCATTCTGATAGCTCCAGACTGGCCAAGACAACATTGGTACCCATTACTGAGGAGCATGTCTCGGGGGGGGGGGGGGATGTGGACACTACCCCTGATTCCTTTGCTGTTAACTCAGAGCGGCTACAACACCCTGCATCCAAACCTGAAAACTCTGCAGCTGACTGCCTGGAACATTACATAAGAGCAACTAACCCAGATTTATCCCAAAGGGTTAAAGACATTATCCTTGAGGCCCGCAGACCCTCAACAAGAAGGAACTATGCAGGCAAATGGAAAAGGTTTCTCATTTGGAGTACTGAAAGGGGAAAAGTTGCGTCAAAGGTAGACATTGCCAACATCCTGGAGTATTTGGCAGAGCTTTTCCATACAGGCCTGTCCTATTCCTCCATCAAGATACATGCTTCAGCTATTTCTGCAGAATACAGCTTCGATCCCCCTGTCTTTTTGCATCCTCTACTCAGGCAGTTTCTGAGAGGAATTAAAAATGTAAAACCTCCTAGGAAACCACCATTACCAGCATGGGACTTGAACTTTGTGCTAGAAAAATTGACACTCCCCCCTTTCGAACCAGCAGCAACAGCAGATCTTCAACACCTATCCTGGAAAACTGCTTTTCTGCTGGCAATTACCTCAGCAAGAAGGGTTTCTGAGCTACAGGCTTTAATGGCAGTACAACCCTTCCTAATCTTCCATCAAGATAGAGTGTCCATGAGAACAAATCCTACATTTATGCCTAATGTGGTATCCAGAGTGTCTTTAAACCAGGCTATCCACCTACCTACCTTCTTCCCCAATCCACAGAACAGGGGGGAAAGACTGCTGCATACTTTGGATGTACATAGACAGTTGCGCTACTACCTGGACAGAACCAAGGGCAATAGAAAAACTGACCAGCTTCTGGTAGCATATGCAACAGGAAGGGAAGGAAAAGCAATTTCAAAACAGACAATCTCCAAGTGGATAGGAAATTGCATCAGATTCTGTTACTCCTACCATGGAAAGCAAACTCCACAGAACATAAGGCCTCATTCTACAAGGGCTACAGCCACTACCACAGCTTTCTTACGAGGA
>NC_056741.1:787868704-787873704 GCF_019279795.1 Protopterus annectens | reverse complement strand
AAGTGAATGTGAGTACCTTTGCTGAAGGTTGTGTGTCAGAGCTGGCAACTCGGCACTTAAAAATATACTGCCAGTCATTAGCGGACTGGAGTTCCGCTGTGGCGACCCCTAACCGGGAAAAGCCGAAAGACACAACAGCATTCAGCTTTATTAAAGTACCAAGTAACATGCTGAAAGCAGCAATCTCTGTGATATCCCCACTTGTAAAAATGTTTCGTATCGAAGAGACCTGCTGCCTGACAACAACTATCTACTTGTTTCATGGGGACAACATAATCAAAGTAAGAAATGAACAGCAAACAAGAAACAAGCTCAAGATAAATTGGTTAAAGGATTACTGCACAGGTTATGGACCACACATGATAGATTGGGATTCTATTTAGTTTACGGGTAAAGCCTGCAAAGATGACTGCAAGTCTCCAACAAAGGTAATGAGCTTCTTAAAATACTGTAATCCTGTCCTTTATTACAAATACTGTCATATGCATTTCAGTGCAAGTATTCTCTGCATGGCAACAAAAAGGATTTCAATTTTGGTAATTCTTTAACAGTATGCTTATTAAAGCTTACTTGCATCTTACAATCTCAGACAAGCTTACCTGATAGTCATGAAAGCATTGCTACTTAAACACAGAGCGATGGGCACTTACTGAATTAAAAGAAGCATAAATCAACAGTATAAAAATATGACAGAAAAACAGAACATTCTGCAAAATCAAGCAAGGACAGATGAAAAGCCACTGTAGTACTTGTGTCTACCTTGGATGGCGGGATATTCTGCATACTTAAACTGCATAATTGCTCCTTGCCTTGCTTGGACACATCCAGAGTTGCTAAATGGGGGGAGTAGGGGGTGCAACAAGTGTGTCACAATTTGAAATGTCTCTGGCTGACTGTGAATTCCCTGACACATTTGTCATACCTCTCAATCTCAGAGCAAGAAATCTGGACAAAGCCATACATAGAAGTGGGACAAAGGCCCAAAATAAGGACAGTATTTAAATATTGCTCTTATAAACTTTCTAATAGAATAGTAGGTCTTGCATTAGTATGAATTTTCTGAAGGGTATGAAATCTGAAACTCAAATGTATGTCATTATTTTCTAACTTCAGTCTTTAATGATTTGCCTCTAATTTGCCCAAAAAACACAATTTTATGAAAAATTGGCCAAAAATGTAATGCAAAAATATAAAGTAGCCACACACTACAGCTGGGAACCAGCCAGGACACTTTTTTTTAATATTAGTACTGTTAACTTGAGCAGCTGACAAAATAAACGAATCTACATGCATTTCTGAAATAAAAGTAATCTATAACTCTGATTGTTACAGTTATTTATTAATTGTAAACCCTCCAGGTTTTCTTCCAAATTTGCAATTTTGTGGAGGGATTATTAGAGGGAGAGCAACATTTTGAGCCAAAATCGGGGACAGTTGAGCGGTTTGGATATGCCTAATTCTATAATGCAATTTATTTGCACGTACCTCTCAACCTGTTAACGCAGGAAATCTGGACAAGGCCAAATATATTGGGGGACCATACAAACAGTGCTAAATATTGCTCTTGTATAAACTTAGTTGATAGAATAACAGGTTTTGCATTAGCATGCATTTTTTGAAGGTTATAAAGTTTGAAACTCAATGTCACATTATTTAGTGACTTAATCCCTAAATGATTTTCCAGAAAACCACACATTTTATGAGGAACAAATCAAAAATAAGAAGCAAAAATCTATTCATTCTGTGAAAATATGGACAGTTGAGAGGTATAGTTCAGCCGGTGCTGTCTCTGAGTTTGCCACCCTTCACCCTCACAAAATCATGTTCGAATGGAGCCTCCCCCCTGCAGCCATTTCAATGTCCCATTACTTGGCTATTTCACCCCATTTACCATAAACACTGTAATGTTCATACTGCTTTACTTCTACAATGATTTGGATTTAATTTGAAAGTTTTATTTTGTGTTTTACAGCACAAACTCTTAAGACATCTGCTGAACAATACAGTGCAGTCTAACAATGAACATAGAATTAGCATTAAAACTTTTCTGCCCTTGAAACTCACATTCATTGAAACAGCATTGAAATCCACATTCCAAGAAAATACATTTGGCTAGTAATAAAGATTAACTTTGGGCTGGTTTCAAATGATAGGCCCCTTGCACACAAGATATACATGTGTTGTGTGATGCACCTTCCTGATTGTATTAAATTATATTAATTCCTTGTATAATACAGTATAGTTGTTAGGGGTTGTTTTAAATTTATTGTTTTGAACATTTTTCCAGTAAACAATGAAACATAATGCATGCACCAATAATGACAAAACTGTCCAACTGAAAACATTTCCATCATAAAAGTCTACTAAACTTCTACAATCCACCAGTATCAGTAAATATGCACAGTCTCTGCAGAAGTAAAAGTCATCTATAAAATTCCACATTAACGAGATCTGTAACTAATGAAGAGGTTGCTGCTAGCAAACAACTTTATATTTCGTTGTTTCATCTACAAATGAAATGCCTCTATATTCGCCAAAGAGGACATTCTCAATACGGCAGCATCCACCCACCTGTGGGAGTAGAATCCACAGCCTTCTGCATCAAAAGAAAGTACATTACCTGTTATGCTATTAACAATGCAAGCAGACTTGGCATAAGCAGCACTAAACTTCTCTTCCCCTGCAGCTCTCAGCTCCTTGTAAAATCTACTCAACTGTATCTCTCAACTTCGCAGCACAAGAAATCTGGAAAAAGCCAAAATTTATTGGGGGGA
The DNA here is from genome assembly GCF_019279795.1 of Protopterus annectens. Classification (NCBI taxonomy): domain Eukaryota; kingdom Metazoa; phylum Chordata; order Ceratodontiformes; family Protopteridae; genus Protopterus; species Protopterus annectens. The sequence continues at coordinate 787,870,930 of NC_056741.1, read as the reverse complement.
GTCAAAAGCCCAAAAACAAGGGACACATTTTAAACATTGCTTGTATAATCTTGGAAAGTTGCTAATATAAAATGCTGTGCTACCACCATACATTTCACTGCCAGGTCTTGAATCCTGTGCAAAACAGTCAGAGCAACGTACCACTATGCCAAATCAGCTGTTTTATGAAAGAGAGGAAGACAAACTTAAATGGCTACCATTTAGTGAATTCAGTTCTCACCATAGCTATCAACCTCTTAGCATAAAACACCAGGACAAAGCCAGTAATGGGGGAATACAGCCCTCAAACATATTCAGTAAATTCAGTTCTCACCATAGCTCTCAACCTTAGCACAAAAAACCTGGACGAAGCCAATAATGGGGGAATACAGTCCCAAAAATAGGGACAAATTTCAAATATTCATCTTATAAACTTAGAAAATTGCTAGAATAAAAGGTTTTGAGTTACTATATACTTTCTGAAGAATATGAAGTCTGAAATTCAAATGCCTGTCAATTTTATTTAACATTTGTTAACCAGGAAATTCTGACTTGGAACAAAAGCCAATTTTCAGCAGAGGCCCAGGGAGAAATGCTGCAGACACATGTCTTTGTAACATGGGAGGACACCAGAGCAAATCCAAACACAAACACAGGGAGGACATGCAGACTAAAACAGAAGGCACCTCAGCCAAGAATCAAAACCAGAGAACCTCTAGCTGTGAGGCAACAATGCAGTCACTGCACCATCAACTATCCAAGGAATTAAAAATCTAGAAACCACAGATTTTATGATGAACCGAACAAAATATGAGGCAAAAATCTGCAAATGTTTCACAGATGGTGGTGGGTAGGGAATTCAGGCTCTTGTTATCTGAACCCAGGGTACAGGGTTCAAGCTTGAGGTATTCTCTAACCACCACCAGGTATCCTGAGTTCTCTCTATAACCACCAGCATCACACACACAATATGATCAAAGCAAAGAGAATGAAATAATGTTGTATAATAGCAATAACCCACGTGTGGGTAATGCTGGATTTACCCACGGTTGTCTTTGTTTGGTCACTCGGGCTTCGCCCTCGTGACCAAATCACACCAACCATGGATAAATCTAGCATTACCCACACCCAGGCGTGGGTTATTGCTTAAATATATAACATATGATCTCTATTTTACTAAAATCTATATATTTTAAACGGTTTTAAAGAAGTCTGCTTGCAGTAAGATGAAAGCACTCAATTATTATATATGTTTGTCGGCTTTTGTGGTTAGCGGTTTTTAGATTACTGCTTTCTGTTTACCTGACCATCAGTGGAAGAGTTTCAGTTTTTAGCTGTAGATACTTGCTGTTTCACTATGGTTTCCTGCGCCAAACTGAAATTCTCCCATGCAAATATATTATAGCTGAATGAAGGCAGCAACGAGATACCATTCAACCTGCAGGGAGCTATAGAGACCCTAGCTTGTAAAGATTCTAGCTGTGCTAACCTTACCCTCCACGGAAAGCCTTTGTACGAATATTATCACCATCATACAGATATTAATGTAGATAATAATGAAGTGTTGCTACGAATGTTTGTCAATACTAATATTAGTGATAAGAATGGGATACTTTAAAAAAGTGACTTCATGACCATTTTTGGGAGTCATCAGAACTGTATTATAGTACTGATGGTAATCAGTTGTAAGCAGTGGCCAAAGAAGGCTATAAAGCCACCAGAGATTAGGCCGAAGTCCTGGAATTTGACTAAAGTGAAAATACAGGAGTTCAAGGAAAAGGCTCAAGGCTCTATCACCTCTGGAAGAAAACAAAATAGATGGAACTGAAGATGAATGGCAATGTCTCAAAATGGCCTGGGCAAAGATGATGAAACAGATGTAGCTGAGACATATAGGGAAATAGATAATTATCAAGCCGGTAGTGAAGTGCAGAAGTCCAGAAAGTTACCAAAAAAAAGTGCAAGAAGTGTGAGTCAGGCAGAACCTTGCCATCCCCCACTTTCATGTCATTTGCAGCAGGTGCCCTGGCTGCTAATCAGACACGGGTCTCATCATAGAGCATTATTTTTGCCAAGACAGCTGGCAACCTACTTAGCTTTAGTGAAGAGCATGGTTACTGGGAAATGGGAATTGACATTTAAGTGGAAAGTGGAAAACAGTGTTTGTATGAGTGGATTTTGCCATACAGGTAAAAAGGAACTGCAGCAAGCTAATCAGACAGTAGTGATTCATTTACTTTTCATTTA
>NC_056741.1:787823704-787863704 GCF_019279795.1 Protopterus annectens | reverse complement strand
CTTTCGCTCTTGGCCCTCTACTTGGGTGAACCCCCCCCCCCCCGCTTATGAGCTGATTAAGCTCATCATGCAACGGGCTTGGAAGAACCCCGACTCCGTTGAGGCCATCGCCAGGAGATCAAAGTTCTCTCCCCTCCAGAGGATCAAACCCGTTGGTCCAGAGACTTGCCGGTGGACGCTATGGTGGTGGCGGCTGCCACGAAAAAGGACCTTGTAGAAGAGAGTCCTGCTGTTCACCTGCTCAACAGAGGGCCCCGGGCAGTGGACAGGTTAGGGACGCGAGTCTTTGCATCAGCGACCTTCGAGGTTAGGTCTCTGAACTTTATGGCACATTTTACGAGGCTCCAGAGAGATCTCATCTCCCAACTCTCCGGAACTCTAGCTGGTCAAGTATTGGATGGAGCATGAGATAAGGTTGCTTCCCAACTTGCCACCCTAGAATCCTTATCTAATTCATCCATGAGGTTGCTGTCACACGCGACCGAGGGAGCAGCTAGAGCTGCGGGTGCATGCGTAGTCATGAGATGTCACACCTGGATGCGCATCAGTGACCTCGCGGACTATTTCAAGTCTTCCTTTCTAAATGCCCCTATTGAGCCCTCAGCTCTGTTTTTTGTAAAGGTTGAGGATACACTAGCCAGGTACGAGCAAGATGAAAAGACCTTGTCTACCATTGGCCTACGTTTCTCCAAGCCTCAGCGTTCAGTCTTCAGGGACCAGAGCAGCAGAAAAATCTGGCACAAGAAGTCTCAAGGTCCTTTCCTAGACGCACGTGGCGAGTACTCCTCTAGAGGCAGAGGGGGTGTCAATAATGGAAGACTCCCCTTTCGGGGCAGAGTTGGTCCTTGGAACCAGGGCTCCAGAGTTTCCTTCTCGGGTAGACCATATCAGCGCTCCTGAGGCTCTTCCCGATTGCTTACCTGTGGAAGCAGTCTGGGCACATTTCTCTCTGCACCAAGATGCCTGGCTGTCCATTACGAATGATCAGTTGGTGCAGAGAATCATTACCAGAGGCTACTATATTCCACTAATCTCCTATTCAAGACCTCGGAAATCCCATCCCTATGTTCCACCCAGTCAAAAGGAGGAGGCAGCTACCGAGATATGAAAGCTACTTCAAAAACGAGCCATCCAAAAGGTCCCCTCAGATCAGTGCTGATCAGGGTTCTACTCTAGATTCTTTTTGGCCCCAAAGAAAATGGAGGACTGGAGGCTCATTCTGGATCTCAGTCATCTAAACAAATCAGTAGTTCAGACCAAGTTTCGCATGGTCGTGATTCAATCCATCCTCCCCTATCTGCAGGAGAGTGTGTGGATGTGCTCATTAGATCTCCAGGATGCGTATTACCATATCAAGATGGACAAGCTTCCTTCGCTTTCGGCTGGGAGCCAATCACTACCAGTTCAGAGCCCTGCCTTTTGGTCTCTCGATGGCCCCCAGAGTGTTCACGAAATGTCTGGCTGTGGTAACAGCTCATCTGAGACTTCAGGAATTCCAGGTGTTTCAGTATCTAGACTATTGGCTCCTCTCCACCCCCACCAAGCGTCTTCTGGTCAGTGCCCTCTGCGACACCTTGGCTCTAGCAGAATCATTAGGCATCACCATATACTGGAAGAAATCAAACCTCCATCCATCACAACTGGAATTCATAGGGGCAATATTCAACACGCAGTCGAGCTTAGTTTCTCTTCCTGCCCACAGGCTTCAGAGACTCAGGGCACAAGTTCAGGTGATACTCTGCCAAGCAAGGTGTCTGCAAGGGAGATTCTTCAAGCCTTAGGATCTATGGCTGCAGCCATCCCCATAGTCCCCTTAGCCAGACTGCACATGACATTACTACAGTGGCTCCTCCAGGCCCAGTGGATACCCAACCTTCACCCCTTACACTCAAAGGTTCTCAACACCAACATTTGCAAACAAGATTTCCTCTGGTAGATGCGTACAGACAAAAATCTTTGGTGTCGTCCCTTCCAGGTTCTACAGCCCAACGCCATGGTGACCATGGATGCTTCCCTGATGGGGTAGGGGGGACCACTTCCAGGGAAAGTCCAAGGTACATGGTGCGATGTAGAGGTCAATTTGCATATTAGTGTCCTGGAGTTGAGCGGTGCTGTTGGCGTTGCAAGCTTTTCATCTGCTTCTGTCCAGAACGGTTGCGATTCAGTCAGACAACATGTCTGTAGTCTGGTACATAAACAGGGAGGGACCAAGTCTTACCCCCTTTGTCGCGAGACCATGTGAATTTGGCAGTGGGCGATAGCTTTCACCACTACCTGATCGCAGCGCACATCCTGGGGAGCTCCAACATGATTGCGGACAGACTGAGCAGATGCATACTTCATCCACACGAGTGGTCTCTCAACCAGAGTGTGGCGACGGTAATTTTCAGTCGCTGGGGCCAGCCATGCTGCGACCTTTTCGCCTCCCCTTCAAATGCGAAATGTAGCAGCTACTATGCCCTCTTTCCCCCTCTTGTGGAGTCACCGAGAGACGCTGTAGTCCACGATTGGCCCACGGGTCTCCTTTATGCTTACCTTCCGATTCCTCTGATTCCCCTCTTTCTGCAGAAGGCAATTCGGTTGATAAGCAAAATGATCGTCATTGCTCCATTTTGGCCTCGTCAAGTGTGGTTTCCCTTCCTCTGACCTCATCTGATACGACCTCCTTGGATCCTAGACACTCGTCAGGAGCTAATTTCTCACCACAAGGGCCAACTCCTCTGAATCTGCCCACCCTCAAGCTGACAGCTTGGTTTCTCTACTTCTGTTAGTTGCCAGGCAAGAACACCTGTTCGGGAGATTATTTTGGCTTCTCATAAACCATCCACCAGAAAACTTTACAGGGATAAATGGAAAAGATTCTCCATTTGTTCAGTAATCAGAGCAAGACCCATTCACAGCCCCCATGGCCACTGCTCTTCATTACTTAGCTGAGCTGTTTGACAAAGGTGCCTTGGCTTCTACCATTTGAGTCCATCTAGCAGCTATTTCCAACTTCCATAACGGGTCTGGGGGATTAACACTCATCTTCACTCGTCTTTGCAAGACCTTTCTCAAGGGTATTTTTCACAGCAGGCCTCCCATTAGACAGTCGGTGGAGGCATGGAATTTGTCATGGGTTCTGCAGGCTCTTTCTCTGCCCCCATTTGAACCAGCTGCCACCTGTGACCTAAAATTCTTATCTTGGAAATCCTTATTTCTGTTGGCTATAACTTCAGAAAGAAGAATTTTGGAATTACACGCGTTGTGTATCAAGAGCCCTTGTCTGATCTTTCTTAAGGACAGAGTATCACTTCGAACTAACCCATCCTTTCTCCCCAAAGTGGTTTCTGATTTTTCCATTAACCAGTCCATTGAGCTCCCTTTGTTTTTCCCAAATTACTCGAACAAGGGAGAATACTGCCTACATTCCCTGGATGTTCATAGACCATTATGCTTTTATCTGGACAGAACTAAATCATTCCGCAAGTCAGACCAGCTTTGTTTCCTTTGCAAGCCCTAGAATGGGAGGTTCAGTATCAAAAGTTACTTTGTCTAAATGGCTCAAGGATTGCATTTCCTTCACATATTCACTTATGGAGGGATCTAAGCCGGGTCAAATCAAAGCTCACTCAACTAGGGCGATTGCAGCATCTGTTGCCTTCCACTCTAGGGCCTCCATGGATGACATTTTGTGCAGCTGCCATTTGGGCTAAGCCCCAAACTTTTATCAAGCATTACAAATTGGACCTGATCTCCAGGGGGAGGAGTGGCCTTTGGCTCAATGGTTCTCAGGAATGTTCTTCCATAAGGGCCACCCAAGTTCTCCAAGTAGCTGGGCACTCGGTCCCATCAATGATGAATAGGAAGAAGATAACTTCAGATAAAGAAGTTATGTCTTACCATAATGTTCCATCTGAGTTGTTGATCTTCCAGTCATCACACCCTCCCACTTACCCCCTCCTAAGATTCCTGGCGGATCTTCTGGGTCTTCGTGGTGTATTAGGGTTTCTGCGCAGAGATGGCCTCTGGCTTATTCTTTCTTTATATGTTGCATGCAAACTCAGTCTACGGTAACTGAACAAAGGGCATTGTGGGTAGCAGCTTAGCTTTAGAGTTTTTGGTGCACGCAAGCTTGGTACAAGGCCGACTCTGTTCCGAGGGCTAGGAACCGAACCCATCAGTGATGACTGGAAGATGATCAACAACTCAGATGGAACGTTATGGTAAGACATAACTTCTTTTTTTCCCTGCTGTACTGTAACCTCCATCAAAGCAATGCAGGCCACCTGAGATCAGAGATGTTTAGATTGCTTTTGTTGGCATTAAGAACATTAATTTAACTGAACCGGGTGTTTATTTCCTTTAAGGTGGAGTGTTTGGCATCTTGTTGATAGGACATCATTAGTCTGGAGAACAGTGGTTTAGAAAATGTTGAAACTGTTTCCTTTCCTCTTCTTTTCATTTCTTGCCAAGTACCAACTAGTGAAAAAGTTAATTTATATAGCAATTCTAATAAAGGATGTCCTGGATAAAAATGTTGCAGGGGTATAGGGCTGGTAGAAAGGGCCGGATGAGAAAAGTGTGAAACATCATTGCCATTTTCCAGATATCTGATAAGTACTTGAAGTTCAAACTGTGGTACATGCTGAATGATATTTCAGCTTCCTTCTCTTCCTCTGTCTATTCACTGGGAATTAGTAAGCTGCCTGCAGTTGTCATTCATAAGCTTTAAAAAAAAATTACCAGCAGTCTGCATTTACTCAATCTGCCTGTGTCGAGTATAGCAAATGCTGTAGTGTTGGCCAACCAGAAAAAGGTCTTGAACAGCTTGAAAGAACTATTGGCATAGAAGTTCCTATTTATTTATTAAATGTCATCAGTTGGTAGGACTTCCAAGTTGGTTGCACACTAATCAATAGCTAAAATTCATCTCTTCCATTGTGAAAAAAGAAATGAGAAATAAAAGCAATTTATTTTGCCAGCTTGAGTAAAATTTGGTTACTGGCTAGGTACCAGCAGAGCAGAAATATAGAGAACCTGAAAGAAAAAAAAACTAAAAAAGGTGAAGAGAAAATGGTGACTAAGAAGAATCCTGCAGTTGTTCAGCAAAAAGAAGTTGAATCTACAGCTTTGGTGTAAGAGATGGCTTCCCAAAAAAAGTACTCAGAAGTGATTTAAAATAAATGAAAGCAGCCAAGACCTGTATTAGTAAAGATGCAGTCATACTAGCAGAAATAGTTCCTGACAAAATTGTGGCAGAAGGGAAAAGTATTAAACATTGGAGGCAGCAGTCTGTTTGTGGAAAATGGTTATTCATGGTACACCAGGCAGCAGAGAAGCAAGTTTATCCCATCTGTCAAGGAATGTAAAGAGGCATATGTGAGATTCAAGTGCTGCACCCAGCTGTCTTCTGAATATTTTTTTTTCCTGGGAGATCAAAGACATTTTTGATGCAGAACTGGCTAAGGAAGAAATACAAAAGTTAATCCAACAAAAAGTGAGCCAGCTAACAGAAGAGGACTCAGCTTCTCTTTCTTCTGACAGTAAAGCTTGTAGAGAGACTTTGCCACTGAATCATTTTCCAGTGTTCCAAAGGAAAGTGCTTGAGAGACAGAAAAAAAGCACAGGATTTGGCTAGAGGAATCAGGGGTACCTTAGATTTGAGCTAGGGTCTGGTGGTGGGAGATGGAGATGAGCAGGAAGAATACCAGCAACAGTGAAGTGCAAGAGAAAGTGGCAGAAAAACATTGACTTTGTTAAACTTGTGAGTGGGCTGTAAAGGTTAAACTCCACTTTCACTCATTACAGCCGAGTGACGTCTCCAGGCGTTTCTGCAGTTACATCCTACTGCTCCTCTAGGCGTCAAATATTTCCTGTTCATATTTGCATTAATAATTCCAAAACCATGTTACATATAAGGTATTGGAAAATTTTATCTTGAAGCATACATGATAGCAAACGCAATTGTATTGATATATGACTTCTGTCAATGGGTATTTGTTAAACATGTAAGGTGATAACTTCAATTTTTAAATGCTGAAGCCATGCCCACTAGGAGTTAAAGGTACACACTCAAAAGAGCTCTACTGGAGGGAATGAGTTTAGAAGAACCGAAAAAGAAAACATCCGACTTAAAACCACACATTTAATTCAAGTAACATTAAAGTTAGTATAACATCTATAATGGCTGAACGCTTTCATCTTATACACACTTGAAAAAGACTTTATCAGAGTGGATAGCTACCAGCAATGACATGTTTATATAATAGTGATGTACCAATGGAACTTTGAAACTAAAGATTTAAAAACACAGGCTTCACTAAAATGACTGTTTATATACGTACCCACAGTACATACTCAAGTAAAACATTTTGAGTGTGATTAAAATGTATATGTAAAATACATAAAATTTAATTTTAAATGTATATTGAGCAGTTGTTAAAAACAAAGTTAAGACCGGGTGTAATGATACATTTCATATAAATAAAGCTCTTCTCTTTAACAATCTAAAGCAACGGCATCATTGATGCTAGGAGGCACTGAGGCATTAAGCCTCCGCTGCCAAGTTAATACTTTGTACTCAAGTAGAATTTCCAAATCTCCCTTTAGTGCTTGGTTGCATAATAACCCTGTTGATAACAAAGAAGCAAATTTTTTAAAATCTGGGCACATATTGGAATGTCTAAAAAGGGCATCAATTGACTTCCTTTTCTTAATGTCATACAGATGTTCCTGAATTCTGTCTCTTAGGTTTTCTGTTTGATTTACCCACATAGTAACCATTATATGAAGTGCATAGAGCAAGATAAAGTGTTAGTTACATTTCCCCTGCACAAAAGGGGTTCTTTCAAAATTCGTAACTGAAATGTACGTCCTTCATGTATAAACCTGCATATTCTACTGGACCTGCATTTGTTCATAATACCCTTGCTTAATCTGGTTTTCCAGCTACCATCATCTTTCTCAAGAGGTGACTTAATATTCCATCCCTTACTGTACACTACCATCAGAGTGAACCCCAAAAGCTCTTTCATCTCCACTGGAAAAATGTCCCAGTTGAATTTGATTTGTATTGACATATTTAAGTATGTCATTACTAAAATAAATAGACAAAGTAGGCACATAAATATTTAAAGTTGCAATCCAATTTCTAAACCTATCAGCCATAATCGAATCACCTTGTAATCTAATGTTTAAACTCTGGGCAAAACTATCACCCTGCATTCTCACCACATCATTTAATTTTATTCAGCAGGTCAATTGGATGACCTCTAGCCACAAACATACACTTAAGTTGGTGAATGTCATTTCTAAATGTTTCTTGCTCAGTTATAATTCTAGACAACCTCACCATCTGACCTTTTACTACAGATCTTTTCTGGTGGGCTGGATGGCAGCTATTAAAATGCAAGTAGGAGCTGGAGACTGTGTCTTTAAGTGAAGCAACAAAGACTATAATCCTCTAAATGTATATCCAAATAGTTGATGGTGTCTGTGCGTATAGTGTGTGTAAATTTCAAAAAGTTGGTAGAATTTTCCCATTTAGCAATGTCAATCCACTGGTCATAAGTACCCTTCCATAAAATAAGGATGATGTCCAAAAATGTATAATAGCCATGTACTTTGGATAAACTATCTAGCATAAACATAATATTGTTCTTCCATTTGGCCAAGACAACATTGGTGCACATGGGGGGGGGCATGTGCTGCACCCACAGCAACACCTGAAATGTGTGGAAAAATTCATCCTCAAATTGAATAAAATTGTTAATTATTAAACCAACTCCAAAAGGGAAGAAATTGTCCGAACATCATGAGTAGACAAATTCAAAAATTCTGATTTAAAAAAAAAAGTCAGTATCAGTACTGTGGGGTATAACTGAAAACAAATCTATGACATCAACTGTAATAAAAATAATGTCATCAAAGGAAAGACTATTCAGCAGTTCTACAAGGTGCCATGAATCTTGTAAACCACGAGTCTTACAATCCAACACACCCTTACATTTATAGTCAACAAACATAGCTAAGGGTTCAGTTTTAGATCCCATTGCAGATGCACTGGATCCTCAAATGTGGGTCTGTGGGTGATTTATGGATTTTGGGAATGCCAAACTATTGATGGAATTTGGGGTTTTGATGCATTAATGTATTCCCTGTCATACGGCAGCTATCCCTTTACAACCTAGGGTGGATCTTCCTGGTAAAAAGTAGAAACAGAAGTATGTTTCCTCTTCCCAGGATCCTTCTCTTGATTGGTAGGCTTTCTAACAGGGAATCTTGAATGCCTTCCTGGCTTTAAATCCATCCTCAGCTCTTTCACCCATTCCTGTTCCTTCACCCATGCCTATGAGATTAATGGAGGAACAGCCGGCCTCTGGTGAAGATGAAAATTCTTCATCTGATGTATTCTTGATCTGCACTTCCCAAATCGAGCCTCCCCTGCGTTATGCTTCCCCTGAATTAGACTCCCAACAGTGGGGCTTCTCCTGAGGAAGATTTGTCCTTTGGAGAAACTATTTCCAGAATGATGATGATGATGACTACGTTTAATGGGGAAGTAGTCTGGTATCAGAAGTTAGGAGGAAATACTATGACCTGTTGCAGATGGATTCTCCTTCTCCCTTGTTCATCCCTACTGCTCTTCCTGCCTTTCTAGATGCCTTTCTCTGTGTCAGAGTCCATATTTCCAACCCCCAAAAGGCCTGACAGATTTTATAAGGTTCCTTAAGAAAGCAGGATGTCCTTCTATTCTCATGTTCCAGTATTCATAACAGTAGGGAGGTGGCTACCTGCAACACTGGACATCCGGCCAGTATACCAAAGTCTTAGGATAGGGGGTACGTGTGACGTTGCATGTCAAGAGCCATAAACCGACATCGGCTATAAATGTGACATCTGCATGTACCCAGCTCGGAACTTTTCTGCCGCAGTGATCTATGGACCTCTGATCACCAGTTCGTGGAATCCATTTGCTCGTTTGACTTCGGCTGTCTGCTTCAGATAAGTACCCTTTTGGATTTTTTGTATATATATGTATATGTATATGTATATGTGTGTGTATATATATATATATATATATATATATATGTATATATATATATATATATATATATATTCCTTTTTGCTTTCCAGACATACATGCCAGCAAGGAAGGGAAAGTGTGCTTGTGGAAGGCAAATTCCACATAAGGACATGTTCGATAAGTGTTTGTTTTGTTTAAGGGAATGCCACGATTACAAGTTTTGTGATATCTGCCAGTCTTTTGTACCTAAAACCTTGCGCAGCCACCTGGCTGCTTTAAAGTTCTACTTAAAATAACCAAAGACTCCGATGTTTGGCATTAAAGTTAGGCCCAACACCCATGCTGCACCTCAAGAGTGTGGTGAGACTCTCGAGGTGGATGTCAGCCCAGGGTCCCATCAGACGTCTGTTTCACCACTGGAACCGGGATCCATAGCGGAAGCCAGTTCAGCTGAAACCCAGACCATGTCCGCTGAGGTTGATCAGCCATCAGGCTCTGATGGTGAGGGGAAACAATGGCTTGTGGTATCTGAGAGGCCTACTACCGCCTTACCATCCACCCTGACATCGGCTCCCAAACTGACTTCTCCTATTTCTCTTAAGAGAAAACAAAAAGAAAAATGCAGAACTACAGGGCCAACACAAAAACTCCTCTACACAGATGCATCAGGTCTGGGTTGGGGAGCCATTCTGGAAAGCAACAGCAACAAGAACAAAGTTCAGGGAGAGTGATCTCCCCAGAGACAAAGGGACCACATCAGTATCAAATAACTGAGGGCCCTTCTCTTGGCACTACAAACATTCCATCAAATTCTCTTACCAGGCACCTTGAAGGTAGTCACAGACAATATGACTGCTCTGTGGTATATCATGGTATATCAACAAACAGGGAGGTACAAGGTCCTGTCCAATTTGCACCTTGGTAATTCAAATTTGATCCCTAGCAGTGAAACTGCATATTCACCTGCAAGTTGTATACATTCCTTCAGCAGAGAATGTGATGGCAGACTCCCCCAGCAGAACCGCAGCACCCTGTCATGAATGGATGCTGCACAAGGAGGTGTTTTTGGATCTTATTCACAGGTGGGTATTCCACAGGCAGATCTGTTTGCCTTTTCCCAGAATAAACAGATGCCTCTGTTTTACACCAGAAACCCATATCCACAAGCTTGGAAGGTGGGCGCCTTCTCTTTTTCATGGGCGGGAATGTTTTTTTGTCCCCCACCCCCTTCACACTGATTCAAAAAGTCCTTCTGAAGATCCAGAGGGACAACCAAAAATCGTGCTAGTGACCCCCTTTTGGCCAGTGATAGCATTGGTTTCCCCTGCTTATACGTATTAGCCAAGGGCAATCACCACAGGTTACCTCACCGATTTGATCTACTCACACAAGACAGGGTGCCCCTCATCCACCATCAGGTGCTTAACCTGAAACTGACCCTATGGGTGATAGAATTTTGATCCCCTTCAGACATTTGTATTCAGAGGATGTACTCAATGTCCTCCAGGAGTCCAGGAAACCTACTACCAGGAGAAATTGTGTATTAAAATGGAAAAGATTCTCCAGGTGGTGTCACAGAACAAACACCCCTTTCTTGTTCCAGTACCCATGGTACTTTCTTACTTGTGTGAGCTGCTACATTCAGGACTGATGTACTCTTCTGTAAAAGTGCATTTGTCAGCCATCTCCACGTGCCTTCCTTTGGTACTTCCTTTGGCATCCAGGTTAGAGGAAAAACTCTTCCTTAAAAGGGGTTCTTAGAACTATCCCTCCATCATTGGATATTCATTTTGTTAGAAAAACTCACTGCCTCCATTTGAACCAGCCCACTCAGCATTTCTTAGACTATGTACTTGGAAAACAGTACTGATGGTGGCCCTTGCATCTGCCAGAATGTTCTCGGAAATCCAAGCCGTTATAGCCACCCCTCCTTGCTTTATCTTCCATAGAGACAGGGTCTCCCTCAGGACCAATCCTCCTTTCATGCCTAAGGTGATCAATGAGCTGTCTTTGAATCAGACCATTAATCTACCTGATTTCTTCCCTCAACCTCAAAACTCCTCAGAACTTTGCATTCCTTGGATGTTCATAGACAACTAAGGTATTACCTGGACAGGACCAAATCCATTAGAAAGTCTGATCAGCTTTTTTTGTCTCCTTCCACCGTAGGGCCTTATGGAAGGCAGTGTCAAAAAGACAATTTCCTCATGGATCTCTAAGGCAATCTCTTTTTGCTATTCCTTTCATGGAAAAGAATTTAATTCCAATGTGAGAACTCTCTGCTAGAGCAGCTGCATCTTCAACAGTCTTTTTTAGGAGTGTTGACTTTGCTTCCATTCTGGAGGGGGCCAATTGGTCTTCTGTACATACTTTCACCAAGCATTACAAACTAGACTTGATTTCTAGAGCCAGAGCTGGGTTTGCAAGGTCTATTTTACAGGGTCTCATGCTCCCAGGCTCCTACCTAAAGCTTTGGTACTCTCCCTACTGTTATGAATACTGCAACATGAGAATAGAACGACACAGAATAGTTGTGCAAGAACATACCATAACCTTAGATGTCCTTCTCTTCCATGTTGCAGTATTCATCCCCCCACCACCTCTTTCTTTTGTTTATCTTTTCTTGTGTGGGGCTTCCTTGCTTTCTTACATCCAAATAGGACACAATAGCTGCTACATACCTCTAAAATATACATACCTCCCGGACTGGTGGTATATGTGTATCTGAAAAGCTTCCATTTCTTGTAGCATCCCAGGGGCACTATATGTGGCAGTCATTTCTGAGCTGGGTACATGCCGACTTCAAGTTTATGGCTCTGACATGCAATGGCCCACGTACCCCCTATCCTGGTATACTGACCAGATGTCCGGTGCTGCAGACAGCCACCTCCCTTCTGTTATGCGTAGTGGACAACTCTCTCAAGGCCCAGAGTGAGATTTGTTAGCGCAGTCCTGCATGGATTCATAGAAACCTCTTCTGCTCCATCCTGCCTTTCCTTCCTATGAGCTTTGGTACTCTCTCCAAAGGTTAAAAATACTGCAACATTGAAATAGAAGGATGATGTCATATAGCTCATATCCTTGGACAGGTATTCTGACTGGGGCATTCAGTTCTGAGGGGATGGTATGTGCCAACATCACGTTTATGGCCTACGTTGCCTGCATTGCTATGTGCAACACTGCATGTACCATGCAGTAGCAAAAAGTATTTTGTATACAGGCAACATGGAAGAGAAGGACATCTATGGTTATGGTAAGATTTTACACAACTATTCTTTATACCGCAAAATACTGGTATTGACTATTTTTAGATTTTTCAAATTTGTCTACTCATGATATCCAGACCATTTCTTCCCTTTTAGAGTTGGTTTTAATTAACAATATTCAATTTGAGGGTGAATTTTTCCACCAAATTTCTGGATTTACTATGTATGCGGCATGAACTCCCATGTACCACTGTTGCTCTGGTCAAATGGGAGGACAATATTGTTTACCCCAGGTTTTTTTTTTTTTTTTTTATAGATTTTTAGATGACATTCTTATTTTATGTAAGGATACATATGACCAGTGGATGAGCGTCATTGCTAAATTGGAAAATTCTACCAACTTTTTGAAATTTACACATACGATAAGCACAGACAGGATCAACTATTTGGATATATGTTTAGAGAAGAATTGGTGTTTGTTGTTTCACTTCAACAGTTTATAGAAAAGCGCATTCATTACCTCCTACTTAGATTTTAATAGTTGACATCCAGCCTGCTAGAAAAGACCTGAAGTAAAAGGTCAGGTGGTGAGGCTGTCTAGGCATACCACTGAGGAAGAAACATTTAACATTTAACAGTGAGATTCACCAATGTTGTGTGTATGTTTGTGGTTAGAGGTTATCCAGTTGAGCTGATTACTAAAATTAAAAACTAGGTGGTGAGGCTGCGGGGTGAATGATTTTAAAAATTAATTACAAGGTGGTCCAATTACACTGATATTAATTTGTTTAGAAATAGGATTACAATTTTAAACATTTTTGTGCCCATTTTGTCTATTTTCTTTAGTAGTGACTTATTTAAATATGCCAATACAGTTAGATTAAATTGGGACATTACTTTTCCAATTGAGCTGAATGAGCTTCTGGGGTTCACCCTAATGATAGCATATAGTAAGGGAAGTAATATTAAGTCACTTCTTGAAAAAGATGTTGGGAGCTGGAAATCGGATTTAGCAAGGGTGTTGTGCACAAATGTGTGAGATTTGGAACTTCTACTTGAGTATAAGGAATTAACTTGGCAGCTGCGGCTTAATGCCTCCGGTGCCTCATGTCATGTTTGTTATAGAAAAGAGCTTTATTTATATGACTTTTACCATCAACACCCTATCTTAACTTTGTAACAGCTGTTTGATATATATTTAAAATTAAATTATTTTACATATACTTTTTATCACACTTGTGATGTTTTACTTGAGTTTATCCTGTGGGTACTTGTAAACAGTCATTTTAGTGAAGCCTATGTTTTTAAATCATAGGTTAAATTAATTTAATTAGTGTTTCATTGGTACGTCACTGTTGTATAAACGTGTCACTGCTGGTAGCTGTCCAGCCTGATGAAGTCTTTTTCAAGTGTGTTTAAGAGAATGTGCTCTGCCATTATATGTCATTATAATGAATTAACTGTCTGGTTTTAAGTCAAATATTTCTTTTTTGGTTACTTGTGTTTTAGTAGTTTTGTGTTAATGTTTGGAAGAACATTAAAAGGGGAAAAAAGTAACTAAGTAAAATGGTTTTTGTTCCTAATTTGTGTAAAACATTTCATGATGTAAACTGCGTGTTATATAGTAAAGCAGTTTTGCGTATGTAGTCAGGGTATTTTAAATGTGGGGATTAGGAGAGTCCTTTTTCAGTTATTGTTATGTTAAAGTAAGCAAGTACTTTTTTAGTTGTAAGAAGTGTATGCTTTAAAATGTAACGAGAGGGAAAAAAAGGATGGACAAAAGCAGGTTTAAGTTCATATGCAATGATCTAGGGCTGTTGGGTTAAGGTGTGATGTAAAACTGCCTTAATTTGCGGTTAGGTAGTGCCTGTGAGTGCAGCTGTCTTTTTTTTTTTTTTTTTTTTTTTTGCGGCAGTTCCTATCGGTGTGTGTGGGGGGGGGGGGTAAACTTCATTTGTTGAAGATGTACATAATTCTGTGTTTGTTCTAACTTATTAAGTTATGGTGATGTTCCTAAAATGTGTTTCGTTTTTTGTTTACAGATTTTCATTACAAAAAAAAAGTTTTTAAAAACGTGACATGGGTACAACTGGAAGTGACAAACTGTATAAAAGATTAGCCTGCCAAATATTATTGTGTGTACATAACACATAAGATGAACTTGCACATTCAGAAAAACTGTCATGAATTCTTCTTCTTCTTTCGGCTTTTCCCAGTTAGGGGTCGCCACAGTGGATCACCTGTCCGCTCATGATTGGCAGTGGAGTTTTACGGTGTCGAGTTGCCAGCCCCGGTGCTCAACCTTCCACAGAAGGCACACACATGCACACACTCACACCTAGGGCCAATTTAGAGTGTCCAATCCACCTACAGCATGTCTTTGGGATGTGGGAGGAAACCAGAGCACCCGGAGGAAACCCACGCAACCACAGGGAGGACATGCAGACTCTGCACAGAAGGCACCCCAGCTGAGAATCGAACCGGAGAACCTCTTGCTGTGAGATGGCAATGCTAACCACTGCACCACCATGGCCGCCCAGAAAAACTGTCTTGAATAATAGGTGGAAATAACTTCTTATCATAATGGCTGCACTATCCACAATTATCTTTGGATGTAAATGGCCTAATGGGTATAGACAAAAAGGAAAGAGCACTGAATGATATGAAAAAATAGTGTAGATAGCAGTGCATCAGGAGATGCATTTGGAAAGAAATGAGCTTATGAATTTGATAAAGGATTTCAGGATTGGATATTCAGATTATCAAGGACAAAGGAAAAGGGAAATAATTATGCTAATTACTAGAGGAGCTCCAGTAGTGATAGAAGAGGGTAAAAAAGATATTGGTATATTTGTGGTAGTAAGGGGCAATTGGCAAGGGAGAAGTACACTGGCATGTAGTTTTATTCCAAAAATTTCTTAAGGTCCATAATAGCATTTTTTTGGTGGAATATGTCAGCGGGGAATATTGCTTATAGGTGGGGACTGGAACTTGATTTGCAGCAATGAGGATGACAAAAGAGGATTCATTTCCGAAGCAATTTAGGAAATTATTTGATACAGAAGACACATTTAGTAGGAATAACTCAGAATTTGCATATTATTCCCCAAGGTACAATAACTGGGCTAGACTAAGTAGAAATAATTTCAGAGGAACATGTGCATCTAATTGAAAGCATTGACTCGTATCCAGTAACTATTTCAGATCACGCCCCAGTTAAAAAAAATTAATACAAAAATACAGGGTAATGAACTAAAATGAAGCACTGGTAAGTTTCCTGTTAAAAGAGGAATTTAAGGAATGGTTAGTGGAAATTATTTGCAGGTTATTAGAGGGGATAGAACTTTCTTCAAAAGTTATAGCTAGTGAGAGGGATAAAATTAAACTGGAGTTTAAAAATACACTAGAAATAAGGGAGAGATAGATGGTTAAGGATGTGACTCCCATGCCCTGGCCCAGCAATCAAGGAGCCCCAATCCTCACCACTAACACCAGTGAGGGGAGTCTCCTATTGGAGGAAAGAATAACAAATACACACAGTAAAGTGCAATTTCCCTTAAGAGCACACAGAGATCACAGTCAGTCTGGGTCTGGTCGCTCCCTTGCTGTCTGGGTCCCCAATAAGACTCCCCACTGGCACAGCTATATAGGGTCCAGATCTCAGCCTACTGGGCAAGCTAAAACCTTCATCACCTTCTCTGTCCAACCAGTGCTTCGTGTCCCTGTCTAAATAGCTGACACGCGTACACACACACACACACACACACACACACACACACACACACACACACACACACACACACATTTGAGAAGAGTTTATACAACCACACAGACACTCCTGGAGAAGGCTGGCACAGGTTCTCCAGCTGTGCCCCTTTTTCCCAGACTATACGTTAGTAACAGCTGCCAGCACCCACTAATATTTATCAGCTACTCAAGGCCCTTAAAAAGGTGTCCAATTATTACTGTACAATATTATCCAATTGGTAGTATAGCCCAGGGCTAAAGGTATTAGAGTGGCTTTTTGTACAATTTTACCACAGGCATGCAAGTACTCTAAAGAGCTTAAATTATCTCTACAAAAACAGCCACAGTTGAAAGGCTTTTAAAAATATTCAGTAACAAATAGTCAAAACACAAGACAATGCTTTTTACTACACAGTGCTTGTCAAGAGTTCAGAGATCACAGAGAAATGCTTAAAATAATTCAGTAGTACAATTCTGACATCCCAGAAAAACACAAGTCTAAGATAAACTTACATATAGAGCAAGACAGCGCTGGTGAGTTGGTCAAGACAAAAATGCTTAATGTTCTCTGATTTTTCTCTGTTAAATCACATTCCTGGTTCACATTACATCATTCTTCTCACTTCCCTGGGTTTCTAGGCTAACAAACTACGTTTACATTCTTCACCTCTGGGCAGAAACCAGAGAAATAAAGGACATTTATGCATGCAAATTCTGGCCATTAACTCTGGCCTTAAAACAGTAGCAAGAATTTCTTCATCTAGACTGCGTGGAGCCGTGTTTACATCAGTGTCACAACATGCTTTACTTGGTCAGTAGAGTGCACTGTTACATTTTTTTCAGATGTTCATAGTGTTTCACTGTTGCAGTCATCACAGTTGGGTTATCCTGCTGGCAGGCTACCCACAGTCAGCCTGAGTTCCAAGTCTAGGTCCGACGTCGGTTGCTGTCACCTCTTCCCTGACGTCAGTGCGCCAGGGATATATAAGATGCAGCCGACACCATTTTCTTCTGTCTTTCTTGCCGTGCGGTGCCCGAAGCAAAAGCAGCTCGCAAGTGCCGGTCGGCCGACTCCTGAAGTTTTCAAATTCGAATTTCAGATCCGAAGTCTTCATTAAAGCTAAGTACCCCATTGGGGAAACTTTTTTCTTGCCGTCAGAAAAAGTTAACTATTTCTTGTGGGAAGCAAATACCTCATAAGGATTTTCATTCTTACCGTATTCCTTGCCTAGGCCCTGACCATAACATTGCTAGTTGTCGGTTTTGTGCTAGATTTAACCAACGCACTATTAAGCATCGGTACGATTTTGCATTTCATTACTTTGGCAGAAGATTTAATTATATAATGCCGTCGGATCAGCCGACTACCGGAGTTTACAAAAAACGAAAAGAAAAAGACAGGCATTCGAGATCCAAAACGGACGACAAGGCTTCTTCTAAGCCTGTCGCCGGTTCGCCAGTTCTCAGTGAGGCGCTTTCGCAGCCCCTGACACCCGCTACCTCAGAGCCACAGGCCGCTTCCGACTCCCATGTGGAGCCGACTGGGCCTCTGGAAACTCAAAGTATTGGACACACTGAAACTATTCCCTCCGATGGGTCAGGAGCCGCTGAGCAAGCATCGGCTTCTGAGGGTGTTTTCAGGCCTACACAGTTATAGGTGAAACCTACTTCAGCTACAAAGATTAAAGCAGCTCTAAAGACAAAGAAACAAGTACAGCATTCACCTGGGCAGGCCTCCATGCCTAAAAAACAGATGCTTAAAATGGCCGAAGACCTTATTACTTTGATCAGGGGTTCCCATCCCCCTCCTGAAAAGAGGCCTAGGCAAGAGTTAGAATATGAATCTTCAGACCAGGTTTCCATTTCCTCCGATTCCTCCTCTGAACAGGATTACTCTGTTCCTTCCTATGAGGATTCTGCTGCTGAAGAATCTATCCCTTCAGCCTCTCCTCCTGAGGATTATTCTTTTGGGAAAACACTGCATACTATGAGGGAGCATTTCCACTGGGAGAGCCAAGATTACTCTGAATCCAAGAAAAGGCTCAGAGATTTCCTTTTATTGCCCCAGCACAGGCCCCTTGCTATCCCGCCTGTTTTAGACATTGTAGATGTATTTACAGAGTCCAGTTTTTCTCCAGACTCTTTACCACCAGCCCAAGCCAGACAGATACTACAGGGTTCCTGATTCACATAAATTTCTCTAAGAACCCTGCAGCTGACCCAGGAACCATCTCTCAGGGTCCCAAAGGGATCAAGGCTTCTACTGCAAAAAACCCTATTCCCTCTGATAGGGATTCTAGGGCCCTAGACAGATGGGGCAAAAAGATTTATACCTCTGCTACCTTGGCTGTAAGAGCTTTAAATTGCCAGTTTCATATGCTTGAGTATCCGCAATATCTTATATCCTTGCTTAAACAGAAAATGCCAGCAAATGCAGAATGTGCAGACAATAAAGAAATGCAGGATTTATTGCATGCAGCTGAACAAGTTGGAAATCATACTTTGCAATGTGGTTTTGATTCCCTTGAGGCCTCCTGCAGGGCAGCAGTTACAGATTATGTCATTAGGAGACATGCTTGGTTAAAAGAACAAAATTTGCCAGATCATGTTAAAGCAAAACTATTTGACACTCCTTTACAGCCTGACACTTTGGTGCTAAAGCAGAAGAGGTGTTGAAGAAAATGGAGGACAAGGCTAAATCTATGCAAACAGTCAAGGATTTCTTGCAGGTACAACCTCCCAGATTTAGCAGGAACTGGCCTACAAAAAACTGGTCCTTCCCAGTGTCAGACCACAAAGGGGCAGATACAGGCACCCCCAGAGGCAGATCACAGCCCCAAGGCTCATGGCCTAAACAATGGGGTGCTTATACCTCCAAGAGCAGAGAGGAAAAATCACAGCCATACAGGAAACAGTCTCAATGACTTTCCACTTCCAGCACCAAGCACTTATCTTTTGGCAGCCCCCTTTGGGGGGAAAGCTAGCACTTTTTTCACAAAATTGGCACATGATCACCTGGGACAAATGGGTTCTAAATATAGTTTCACAAGGGTACAGGTTCCACTTTCACACCCTGCCAAGGCAAAACGGTATGCCAGACCTGCCACACAATCAATGGGCAGAGGCACAAAAACTAGTTTCATCCCTCATGGACATGAGGGCCATTCAACAAGAACCAGAGCAAGAGCAGGGACAAGGATTCTATTCAAGACTGTTCTTGGTACCCAGAAAAGACAAAGCCTGGAGATCAATACTGGACCTGTCTATTCTAAACACATATCTGGATATTCCAAAATTCAAAATGTTGACTCTACAGCAGCTTTTGCCCATGTTGGGCAAGAAGGCTTGGCTTGTGACTTTAGATCTAAAAGAGGCATACCTACATGTCCCAATCAGACAAACATGCAGAATATACCTCTGATTCAAAGCTGGCTCAATGCACTACCAATTCTCTGCACTGCCCTTGGTGAAGACCCTGGATGCAGTAGATAAGCCAAAGCGCCTGGCACCAGTAATTGCATTTTGCAGACAGAGGAATACAAATATATCCTTACTTGGACTACTGCCTTATTCAAGGGGAGAACAAGGACATTCTACTACAGCATCTGGCGTTTGTAAAAAGATTACTGACAAGTTTAGGGTACACAGTAAACAAGAAGAAATCAAAACTCGTACCCTCTCGAGAGATAATATTCCTGGGTGCAAGCTTAAATACAACTGCCCAGATGGCTTATCTCACGTCAGGCAAACACAGACAACTGGCTACTTACTTCAAAATGTTGGCAACAAAGACCCAGTTATCTGCAAGAAAAATTCTGCAGGCCTTGGGTTTCATGGCATCCTGCATTCTGCTAATTCCATATGCAAGACTGCATATGAGGAGACTTCAGTGGTATCTAAAAAGTGTTTGGACTCAACATTGCCACAGCCTGGAAACAATAATTGCCCTCATTCCCTGCCTGTAACAGGAGTTTCGATGGTGGGCAACAGCCTGTTACCACAACACGGGACAGCCATTCACCTTACCCACAGCCAGGCAGACATTGACAACAGATGCATCAGATTACGCCTGGGGGGCCCATATAGCAGGAAGATGTATTCAGGGCACATGGTCCGCAAGTCAAATGCATCTACATATCAATCAGAAAGAGATGCTAGCTGTTCAGAATGCCCTAACAGCCTACAAGGATCAACTTCATCCAGGACAACACTACAGTCATGTGGTACATAAACAAGCAGGGAGGCACACATTCCTACCCCCTCTGCAGGCTAGCCATGAACTTGTGGCACACAGCATTGACTTACCAAGTACATCTGCAAGCTCAATTCCTGCCAGGAAGGAAAAATACTCTGGCAGATGAACTAAGCAGAAATATAATGGATACCCACGAGTGGAAATTGGATCCACAAGTCTTCAGCATGATAACAAGGACCTGGGGATGCCCAGACGTAGACCTATTTGCCTCTCCTCATAACTACCAACTACAAAGATTCTGCACAAGGACTTATCACAAGCAAGCATGGAAAGTGGATGCTGTATCTTTCAGCTGGAAAAATCTAACAGTATATGCCTTTCCTCCTCTGCCTCTCCTCCCCAAGGTACTCCTCAAGGTCAGACAAGAGAAACCAAAAATTATACTGATTGCCCCAGACTGGCCCCGCCAGCACTAGCACCCAATCCTAAAGAGCTTGTCTCACTGCCCAGCCTGGACATTGCCTCAAATTCCTCACTTATTGACCCAACAAGACAGCCAGATACTGCACAGCAAACTCGGAACCTTAAACCTGGCGGCATGGCAGATGATATAGCCTCTCAAGACACACCTCTTTCTAAAGCAGTGATGGATGTTATTTTGGAGGCCAGGAGGCCTAGCACCAGAAAATCTTATGCAGACAAATGGAAGAGATTCTGTGCTTGGAACCAAGCACAAGGCATTGACACGATTGTTCCAAATATTCCTCAGATTTTGCAATACTTAACTGAGATGCTGAATAAAGGCCTTTCCTTTTCATCATTTAAAATTCATGCCTCTGCCATTTCAGCTCATTACAATACAGAACCACCTGTTTTTCACATCCATTACTGAGGCAGTACTTCAGAGGGGCCAAAAACATAAGACCTCCAAGGAGGTCCCAATACCTGCATGGGACCTCAACTATGTCTTGGAAAAACTCACACTGCCTCCGTTTGAACCAGCCTCTGCAGCTGACATAAAATTCTTATCCTGGAAAAAAGCTCTGCTCCTAGCAATTACCTCCGCTAGAAGAGTCTCAGAGTTACAGGCACTCAAGGCTGTGGAACCTTTTATAATTTTCCATCCTGACAGGGTTTCGGTGAGGACAAACCCTACATTTATGCCTAAGGTAGTGTCCAGTGTGGCCCTTAACCAAACAATTAATTTGCCTACTTTTTATCCAAACCCACAGAATAAGGGTGAGAAAATTCTGCATTCTTTGGACATTCACAGACAGCTACGCTTCTACTTGGACTGAACTAAAGCTTTCAGAAAGACTGATCAACTTCTAGTGGCCTATGCTGCAGCATCACAAGGAAAGCCTCTCTCAAAACAGACTATTTCAAAGTGGATAGGCCATTGCATTTGCTTCTGCTATTCACAGCATGGCAAATCAGTGCCTAAGGGGCATTAGGCCACAATCAACCAGAGCAGCAGCCACTTCAGCAGCCTTCCTGAGAGGAGTACCAACCAAAGACATCTTAGAAGCTGCAACTTGGAGTTCAGTGCATACCTTTACAAAGCACTATCACCAACTTCTCTACTGTAAATCCATGGCAGGCTTTGCCACTGCAGTTCTGCAGGGCCTTATAGCCTCCCCTAATCCTATTAAGCTCCAGCCTCCAAACCTTAGCTTTTGGATTCAACCCAATTGTGATGATTGCAACAGTGAAACACGATGAACATAGTACAGTTGTGTACCTACCATAAATGTAGATGTTCGAGTGTATTCACTGTTGCAGTCCAGGTTACCCTCCCACCATCCCCCTTTCTTCTTTGCTGGGACCTAACTGTACTCTTCTACTCAATACAACCTATGTGGTGTATTTGCTTGTAGATGAAGGAAAAGTTGTTTTTTGTGCATGCATGCTTATTGGTATAATTTAGCCTACCATTTTTGGGGCACCTGACATCTGGGGCAAGAAAAACTGAAGAAAATGGCATTTGCTGCATCTTATATACCCCTAGCGCACTGACGTCAGGGAAGAGGCGACAGCAACCGACGCTGGACCTAGACTTTGGAACTCGGGCAGACTGCTGGTAGCCTGCCAGCAGGATAACCCAATTGTGATGACTGCAACAGTGAATACACTCTGGCATCTACATTTATGGTAGGTACACAACTGTACTTTCCACATGTAACACTATTTTTACCATTTAAGACAACAAGCCTGTGGTTTACATTAATATTTACAGATGACAGAATTATCTCCAAAATTCTATGTGTCTAGGCTGGCAGCCTTCTCTTCACCCAATCTTCACAGAGGAGTAAGATTTTTTTTTAGAGGAACTGACGAAAGTTAGAGTATTGCAGAATAGGGGGAATTTCACCAAGAAGAGGCACAACTGCAGAGTGCTAAAGAGAAAATAAGAGTATCTGGATCCTGTACATGAGTTTAGAAAGATGGCCATTAAGCAACTGTTTTTTTTTTTTTGATAATTTCAGATAACAAAACCTTTTAACACAATGACTTGGGAAACAGAAACACAAAGGATTGTTGCCAAACTAAGTATTGTTGCCAAACTTAGGGAGCCTAATGAGAAAAATAACTAGGGATCCTGTAGAGATATTAGAGACATTTCGGAAAATTTATGAAAATTTGAATAAAAAATGTCAAAATCACAAAAGAGCACAAATGGAAATATTTATGGAAGACTTAATTATGCCAAGAAATAGGTAGAGGTTGATTAATGTAGGAGGAGTTGAGATAAATATGGTGATGTATAATCATTCTGCAGGAAAGTCTACAGGAGCAGATGGTACTCCAGTGGAAGTTTAAAAGGAAAAAAGTGGTAAAGAATCTGGTAAGTAACAGTATTTTAAAAGTAGGAGAAGTACCAACATCTTGGAAGAAAGTTGCGTTGGCTGTAATACCTAAAGTTTGTAAAGATCAATCAGATCCAGCTTCATATAGACCCATTTAACTTTTAAACTAGGATTATAATGTGCTTATTTATATTTGCTAAAGAACAGCAAAGTGTTGCCAAAATTGATAGTTATGGATCATTGTGGTTTTATGGAAGGGAAACAAATAATTGACAATTTTAATAGAACAGTGATGATCCAGAGGGAAGCAGAATGCAAGGAAAAAAAACACTGTTGGTGGGTCTTGATACAGAGAGAGCATTCTATGGAGTTAAGCTGGGACTTTATAAGTAGGGCAGTGGAAGAGCTTGCATTCTCTGATATAATAAGGTTAATTAGGAGTATATAAGAAGGATTGGATGCAAAAATTAAAGTAGGAGGATTGTGTCTTAACAGAGGAGCCAGGCAGGGCTGCCCTCTTTTCCCTTTGTGCTTTATATTTAGAGCCACTGGGAAAGAAAGTAAGGGATTTAGACATTTAAGGGTATAATTGGTATGGTTGTGATGCCCCTGCACTGGCCCAGTAATCAAGGAGCCTCAGTCCTCACCACTGAAAACAGCTAGGGGGTGTGTACACACTGGAAGGATGGCAAGTACACACACAGTAAAGTGGAATTTCCCTTAAGAGCACACATAGATCACAGTCAGTCTGGGGCTGGTTTCTCCCTCTTTCTCCAGATCCCCAGTAAGACTCCCCCCAGCGCAGCTATAGAATTAGGATCTCAGCTGAGGGGCCAAGCCAAGACCTCCAGCTCCTTTTCTGACCAACCAGTGCTTCGTATCCCTGCCGAAGTAGCTGTCACATGCATTTTGAGATTTGATTTATACACACACACACCTGGGGGTAGGCTGGCACAAGTTTAATAGCTATGCCCCCTTCTTCCCAGACTATAAGGTAGATTCTGCTGCCACCAACCCCTATTTGTCAGCTACTATAAGGCACTTGCAAATGGTGTCCAATCCTACTGTGTAATGTTACTGTTAATCCAAATGGTAGTCTGACCAAGACTTGCAAGGCTATTTAGGAGTGGCCTGTACAGTGTCACCAAATACATATGCAAGTACTGTTAAGAGCTTAAATATGCCTCCCAAATATCAGCCACAAAGATGGGCTTAAATATGTTTAATAATAAATAATAAAAGAACAAGACAGTACTCTGTAAATCAACACTAGCTTCAGAGTTCAAAATCACAGGAAATATCTTAAAACAACATTGCAGGACAGTCTCAAATACTGAAAACATCTAAACTAATCTTTACTATATTCTTATCTAAAAGATATACTATGCCCCAGGTCTGTCTTGCAGCAAGGCAAGTGCAGATGGTGATGTGTGGATGCTCTTGCTAGGTCCAAGAAAAAATACAAAATGCACGGTCTCTCAGAGAGTTCTTAAATTAATATCAAATGTTGCTGCTGGGTTAGCCTGGATGACATCACTTTTTGTCACCTGACTTTTGTTTCCAGGGTAAAACAAAAACAGAATTTAGCATCTCCGTGTGAAAAAATGCATGTTTCTCAGATGTTTGCTCAGAACTTGAAAGTCTTAGAACAATAAAATACTTTTACGTGTTAAACCTAGAAATTACTTCTCTTTCAAGACAATACAAAAATTTCTAGCTCTAGACTGTCTGCTGCACTGAAACTGAGGGAGAACTTTTATAGCACAATCGTAAAGCAGTCTAATTTAAACTTATTTTCTTGAAGTTTTGCAAGTTAACCCTTTTCTGTTCTAGTTTCTACTGTTAAAACATACATTTGCACAGGTTTATAATTTATATGCATTTCTGTTCTAAGTCACCAGGGCATGCTGTGGTTACATTTTACCTCCGTACATAACATACAGTTCTGTATAAATCATATGAATATTCACAAATGACAGAATTATTTACAAAATTCCAGATAGCTGGGCTGGCAATATTTCCCTATATCACCCCCCCCCCCCCCCGAGGTAATTTATCGAGTGACCCGTGAGCAACTATGCTTGAGAGTGTTGAGCCTATATCTGGGAATACCTTACCCCATTCCATGTCTTGAGAGCCCATCTGCATTGGCATTGCTAGCCCTGCTGCGGTATCGTATCCTATGCTTGCAGCCCTAGGCTCCACCTTTAGTAACTTGGCATTTTGCTGGCTGGCTAGATGTAGCCATGTTAAGGAATTGTTTTCTGCAACTACAGTGAATTTCCTTCCATACAGATAAGGCTGAAGTTTCTGCAGTGTCCACACTATGGCTAGGCATTCCTTTTCTGCAGCTGCATAACATTCCTCCCTGGGTTGGAACCTACCACTGAGATATACCACTGGGTGCTCGTCTCCCTCTGAGGAAACCTGGCTAAGTACAGCTGCCACCCCATGGTTTGAAGCTTCCACCTGCACAACAAATTCTTTGCTGTAATCTGGACTGGCTCCTTTAAGCTTCTGGAATCCCTGCTCGCGTGGTGGGGTCCACACTAACTTATCTGGCTTGTTTTTCTTTGTCTGGTATGTGAGGGGAGCAGCTATGGTACTGTAATTGGGGACAAACTTTCTATAGTACCCCGCTGTCCCTAAGAATGCCCTCACCTGCTTTTTGGTAACCGGTGCAGGCCATGCCTGAATGGCTTCCACTTTGGCAGGTTCTGGCTTGATCTTACCACTCCCCACTCTGTGTCCCAGGTAGGAGATCTCTGCCATACCCACCTGACATTTTCTGGGCTTAAGGGTCAACCCTGCCCTCTGTAATCTGCCCAGCACCTCTATGACATGCTGAAGGTGCTGTTGCCAGGAATGGGTGTAGATGGCAATGTCATCTAGGTAAGCAAGAGCAAAATCTCCTGCTCCTGCTAGGATACGATCTACCAGCCTCTGGGAAGTCATTGGGGAATTTTTCATCCCATGAACTCATGAACTCATACAAGCCAAAAGGAGTCACAAAGGCTGACCTCTGTCTAGCACTGGGAGTCGAGGGCACCTGCCAGTAACCCGTGGTAAGATCAGTAATGGTAAGATACTTAGCCCCACCCAGCTGCTCTAGGGCTTCATCTGTCCTAGGCATGGGGTAAGCATCTGACTCTGTGACTATTTAAATTCCTGTAGTTCACACAGAGCCTGGTGTTGCCATTCTTCTTTGGTACCAGCACCACTGGGGAGGCCCAGGGACTGCTGGACTCCTGAATTACCCCTACTTCCAACATTCCCTGTATCGCCTCCCTCAGAGTCTTTGCAACTCTCTCTGGAACCTTATAAGGGGCCTGTTTAATAGGCCTTAGGGGTCCTGTATCCACATGGTGCTGCACCAGGTGGGAGCACCCTAGTTTCCCAGTGAACATGCCCCCAAACTCCTATAACACTACTCTTAATTTATCTAACCTGGGTAGGGGATAGCTACTGGGATATTGCCACTCCTTCCCCTGAGGTGTCAGTCCAAGCCTCACTGGTGACATTAGTCACCAGATCCACCTCAGACTACTACTGCCATCCACTGCAGATTCTGAGCACAAGGGCCTCCCTATCATGATAAGGTTTCATCGTGTTAACATGGTACAGTTTGTGCCCCTGCTTCCTGACTAGCAGTTTGACCATGTAGTTAACATCACTGACCTTCCTTACTACCTTGTAGGGTCCCTCCCAGGCTGCCTGCAGCTTCTTGTGTCTGACAGTATACTCTCTAGCTCAAGCATTCCCATCATACCAGACCTTTTTCTGCTGTTGGGCCTCTGTCAGGTTCTCCTGGGCCAACCCCATGAGTTTCCTGAGCCTTGTCCTGAGGTTTAGGACATGTACCACAACAGACATCTTGTGGGATTCACACTTTCCCTCTCACTCATCTCAAATCAAATCTACAGGGCTCCTCACCATATGCCCATACAACAACTCAAATGATGGCAAGACCTGCGGATTCTTGGGGAACCTCTCTCTAAGCAAACAGATGGGGCAGGTATTTGTCCCAACCACTTTTAAACTGGTCTGCAAATGCCCATAGCATCATCTTGAGTGTAGAGTTTAACCTCTCAACAAGACCATTAGTCTGGGGATGGTAGGGGTTGGTCTTTAGATGCTTCACCCCATAGTGCTTCCACAGACGAGCCAGCCGGTCTGACATGAAATTGGCACCTGTGGCAGTCAGCATTTCTTTTGGGAAACCTACCCTGCTGAATATCTTTAACAAAGCATTTGCCACCTTTCCTGCCTCAGTGGAGGACAGAGACACCACTTCAGGGTGTCTGGTAGCATAATCTACTACCAGTAAGATATACTTTTTCCCTGTGGAACTTGGGGTACTCAGAGGCCCAACAATATCCATAGCTACCCTCTGAAACAGCTCCTCAATCACAGGCAAGAGCATCAAAGGAGTTTTCACATTGTCTCCTGCCTTGCCTACTTTTTGGCACTGCTCACAGGTCCTGCGGTACCCTGTTACATTTCTGGAAATCCCAGGCCAATAGAAGTTCTGCATAATACGTCTCTTTGTACATTTTATGCCCATATGACCTGCAAAGGGGAATATCATGGGCTATGGCTAGAAGTGCCAGATGGTAGGCTCTGGGCCCTACCAACTGCTGTATTCTCTCACTGTCTAGCCCTTCCTCAGGGGTCCACTCTCTGTACAGTAACCCTTTGTCCCAGTGTACAGATTCCCCCTTCCCTTGAGAATCCGGTGCCTCACTAGCTACCTCACTCTGGCCTTGTAATGTAGGGTCTGAGAACTGAGCCTGTCTCAACTCTTAGTATCTCTTCCCAGCTCCCCTTCTACAAGAAGTGTGGTATCTTCTGACAGCAGTGCCTCACTGTCAACCTGGGTACTACTACTCACCTCTGCCCTTGCAATCGCTCTGTCCAAGGGAACATCAGTACCCACAAAAAGCTGTGGCTCACCTTCACTCATTGCTACAGGGTAGCTCCCTCCATGAAGTAACCACCTCCCCAGTCCTGGCAGCATGTGTGTGGTCTGTCTGGGTCTCCCCCAGGCTACCAGACCCACATGCATGTCTCCAAGGTTGACTGTGTGTAACTGCATTCACACAGGGTATTGCATTATCAAAATCATTCCCTGTCAGGACATCTGCAGGGATATCCTCAAACTCACCTACTTGCTGGATTCCTTTTCCACCCTCCCAGTCAAGGTGAACCGTAGCCAAAGGTATTTGGAATGGTGTCCCCTCCTAAAGTTCTGACTGGAGTAGACTGTCCAAGCAAGTAATTCTCCTCTATAACCATAGCAGGCCTCACAATGCTTAGGTCAGAGGCAGTCTCTGTTAGCAGTGGCCTCTTTCCCATCCACTGAGATAGGATTAACCTCTTGTGGTAGTTTGGTACCCCTTGTTGTCTCAAGACAACTTATTGCTGGCATTTTGTCATTCCCACTTACTGGCTCTCCCACCTTTTGTTCCCTACCTTGCCTCCGTGGACATCTATATGCTACATAGCCCCACTGGTTGCATTTAAGATTAACCCTTGGTCCTGGACATATACCTGGACTAGTGGCCTCCCCTGTTACTGGCGGACTCTGTTGGGGCAGTCTGGGCTGCTCACCATGGGTTCCATTAGACCCATGAGCAGCAAGGGGGTGTCTCTCCTGTGCAGTGATGCCCTGCTTGCTTAGGTATAGGTCTCCCTTCTTCCCCAACACATCTCCAGTGTTGCATTGTCTATCAGTAACTAGATTCTCATGTCCTCAGGCAAAGTGCTAAGGGCTTGTTGCCTCACCAAAAGGTTTGCCAAACCTTCAAAAGTGGTGACCTGACATCCACTCACCCACCTATGAAAATAAGTGTTTAGTTCAGCAGTATACTCGCATACACTTTCATCTGCCTTGTGTCTATGCTCATGAAACTTTTTCCTATAAGCTTCAAGTGTTAACTTAAAGCATTCTAACAAACAATGTTTGTATTCTTATTTAAGCAGTCAGTATCAGACAATTTAGAAGTAGCAGTTACAGCTTTACCATAGAGTATGGGGGTCAAGAACTGTACCCCGAACCCTTGCCTACATTGTATTGTTTAGATACCCTTTCAAACATATGAATGAAACTATCAAAATTATCCCCCTCTGTAAATTGTGGAAAAAATGTACAGACCTTTGTTGCTTCTGGGGTTCGGT
Organism: Protopterus annectens; assembly: GCF_019279795.1. Classification (NCBI taxonomy): domain Eukaryota; kingdom Metazoa; phylum Chordata; order Ceratodontiformes; family Protopteridae; genus Protopterus; species Protopterus annectens. The sequence goes on along the minus strand of NC_056741.1, from coordinate 787,834,565 downwards.
TACTACCTTCCCCATTACATCCATGACTGGCGAAGAGTCAGCATCTTTTCATGCTACCTCTGTCTGTCATTTTCTTCAGCCTCCAGATGTTGCAGATTCTCATTTTCCTCGGCCTCCAGATGTTGCAGTTTCTCATTTTCCTCGGCCTCCAGATGTTGCAGTTTCTCATTTTCCTCGACCTCCAGACATTGCAGTTTCTGATTTTCCTTGGCCTCCAGACATCGCAGTTACTCATTTTCCTCAGCCTCCAGACGTTGCAGTTACTCATTTTCCTCGGCCTCCAGACGTCACAGTTACTCATTTTCCTCGGCCTCCAGACGTCGCAGTTACTCTGGCCTCCGGACATCGTAGTTTCTCACTTTCCTCGGCCTCTGAACATCGCAGTTTCTCATTTTCCTCTGCCTCCGGACGTCGCAGTTTCTCTCTTGCTTCTATTTCCAAGTGCTTGGCCCTCCAGCTTCTGTCTCTCTAACTCCAGACAGATTTTATGTCCTCTGTGGAAAGGTTGAGCTGTCCTTTGGAGAGTTGTACATCTCCATGACCAGTTTGGTTGTCTTCCTGACTGCTGGTCTGTGATGCAGCTGTGCCCAAAGCTACAATAATTTCTGCCTTAGGTTGGCATGCACCAGTCTTTCAGCCTGACCCATCTCAGCCAACTGGCTCTGTCAGTTTGCCATACTCCTCTGCTGACATGCTTGCCTGCTTTCCCTGACTAAGGTAACAAAAAATAAATTTAAAACAATTGTGATGTGAAACTTTGAATGTTCACTGCATAGCTGATTGAGAGTACAGACACCTTCAGTGACCACTGTACACAAGCTATAGCAATTCAATATCCACACCACTACAAGCTAATTAATATGTGATGTGGCTATCTCGCCACTGTCAACCAATTAAATATGTGATGTGGGTATCCCACCATTGTCCAATTAATATACGATGCCCCTGCACTGGCCTAGTAATCAAGGAGCCTCAATCCTCACCACTGGCAACAGCTAGGGGACGTACACACTGGGAGGATGAGAGTTACACACACAGTAAAGTGCAATTTCCCTTAAGAGCACGCAGAGATCACAGTCAGTCTGGGACTGTTTTTTCCCCTCTTTCTTCAGATCTCCAATAAGCCTCCCCACTGGCACAGCTATAGGGTTAAGATCTCCGCTGAGGGTCCAAGACCTCCAGCACCTTCTCTGTCCAACCAGTGCTTCGTGTTCCTGTCCAAGTACTTGACACACACACACACACACACCCCTGGGGAAGGCTGGCACAGGATAACTAGCTATGCCCCCTTCTGCCCAAATTATAAGGTAGTTTCCACTGCCACCAACTCCTACTAATCAGCTACTAAAAGTCCCTTAAAAGGGGTGTGCAATCCTACTGTGTAATGTTACTAATACATATGCAAGTACTCCAATAGCTTAAATATGCCTCACAGATATCGGCCACAAATGTTGGTTTAAATATATTTAATAATAAAAGAACAGGACAATACTCAGTAAATCAACACAGTAACTTCAAAATCACATGAAATATTTAAAAACAACATTGCAGGACAGTCTCAAATACAGAAAACATCTAAACTAATCTTTACTATATTCCTATCTATATCTAAAAGATGTACTATACCCTAAATCTTCCTTACAGCAAGGTAGGTGCAGATGGTGATGATGAGTGGATGTTCTTGCTAGGTCCAAGACAAAATACAAAAGTCAGTCTCTCTGAGTTCTTAAATTAATATCAAATATTACTGCTGGGTTAGCTTGGATGGCATCACTTTTTGTCACCTGACTTCAGTTCCCAGACTAAAACAGAAACAAACAGAATTTAACATCTCTGTGTGAAAAATACATATCTTTCAGATGTTTGCTCAGAACCTGAAGGTCATAAAACACTTTTACGTTTTAAACCTAGTAATTACTAATTTTTCAAGACAATTTTTACAAAAACTTCAAGCTCTAGACATAGTGACTGCTACACTGAAACTGAGAGAACTTTTATGGCACAATCATAAAGCTGTTTAATTTCAACTTATTTTCTTGAAGTTTTGCAAGTTAACCATTTTATGTTCTAGTTTCTACTGTTAACACATACATTTGCACAGACATAGTTTACATGCATTTCTAATCTAAGTCAACAGGGCATGCTGTGGTTACATTTTAGCTCAGTACATAGCATACAGTTCTGATATAGAATTATCAAAAAAAATTCCAGATAGCTGGGCTGGCAATATTTCCGTATATCACAATGGTAATCAAGAAAAGTTGGCTTTTATACAGATTATATTATTTTGTACCTGATAAATACAGAAAAGGACCTCTTAAGTGTTGTGGAACATTTTTGAGACAGTTTCAAGTATTTTCAGGATATAAAATCAGTGAAGATAAAACAAGGGCGATAGCTGTAAATTATGTGCCCACACATGAATTGGTTCAGCAGTACCCATATATATGGAGACCCTATAAGTAGCAGTATTAAGAGCACTGATTAAAAAGACTTCTGTTATGGCAGCTAAGGATATGTGTGAAGGCACTAAACAAAAGGTAATACTATCCATAAATAACATCTTCCAGTTTCTCACTTTTTGTAAGATGCAAGCAGGGAAAATTTTTAATCCCCTTAGCTTCATATCCAGGTCAGGCATATTTTTATTAACAGAGGAGAAGCTGTGGTCAATCACAAATAGAGAGTTGAAGGAATTCATCAGGGAGGGGAAGAGTTAAGTGGGATATGGTGATCTTTCCACTAGAACAAGGTGGCTTAAGATTACATAGATTGAAAGGATATTTTAGAGCTACAAAGTTGAGGCTCATATACATAACACAAGCGGAAGGTTAGAATTTAAAGTGGAAAAGGATGATGATGCAGTAGGGAAATTCTCAAAATAAGGGCAGAGTGGGATTTGTGTTGCAGATCCTTAAGGAAAATAGCAGCAATACAAAATATTCATAACGTTTCAGAAAGTATTCCAAGAACTAAGCCAGCAAGAAAATGGAGAAAAGAGATGTTGCCGATAGGAATGACTGTAAATAGTGTTAAAGAGAATAGGCTGGAATTTATCAGACAGAACTGGCAAATAAATAAAGGTATTGGGAGCAAATTACTAGAGAGGGAAAGGTAATAGACTTGGATGAGGCCAAAAAGACATTTGGACTGCAGTCTAGAGATTGCCTTCCTTACCAGGGATTGATATCAGAGTGTAGGCAAAGAGAAAGGGATAGGGGGAACCGTAAGTGATAGACCTGCTCTGGTAAGAGTTTAGTTTAATCTTTAAAAAGGGATACTTAGTGGGGCACATAAAATACTGCACAATAGCTGTAAGAATCAGTCGAGAAAGTTAGAAAAGATTGAGAAGAGAGAGACTGGATAAGCAATTTACAAAGGAGCAGTAGAACATATACATGGCATCCACATATGCAACAAATTCCTGGAGGTTTAGGGTTTTTGCTTGGATGTGTTTGCATAGGTATTTTATACTCTAAGCAAACTGCAAAAAAATAATTCTCTTCAGGTAAATGGCAAATGTTGGAAGTGGGTTGAGGAAGAAAGATGCAATTAGAAGCATATTTTTTGGGAGTGTAATGAGTTGGCAGATTTAATTACTATCAGAAATATTGGGTGAGCAAATGGGTGTAACAAAGAAAATAAATATTTTGAGCTGGGATACAGGATCTGAATTGCCTAGCATAATAAGGCCGTGTAAGGTTTAATTCTGGTGGCTGCCAAAAAGCTAGTAGAAAATGGAAATAAAAATGTAAACCAACTGTATTTGGAGTATTGAATTCTATAACCAAGGTAAAAGAACTGGAAATGGTTCTTTGGAAAAGGGAAGGAGCAAATTACATTGAAGTAAATGGAAATTGTGGGAACAATACCTGCAGAATAATGTTCAGGTGGAGGAGCGAGGTTTAAGGGAAGGCAGAAACCGAACAATTTATGTAATGTTAGACTGATGATAGTTATAAGAGCATATGTGATGTATAATGTATGCAGCTGTAACCATGTTGATATGGTTTGGTTTATTTTATGTTAATGTATGTTTGCTTTTGTCTTAAGTGATGTTTTTTTTTCTTAAACACTTTTTAATTAAATGTTGCCATTTGGGTAATTGGACTGGTCTAGGGATCATTTTCATCCTTGACCTGAGCCAGTAAGCAAAGACAGTTGAAGAGAGACAAATATTTACACTTGTATGACTTGAGCAAGTCAGATGTTTGCAACTTTGTGGTAATAGGAACTGAACAATTCAAATACTGTGATTAAAAATGTTTATACTGTAATGACAATGGAAGACGTGTCCACAAAACAAATCAATATATATGTAACTGCTACATAAATCGTTGCAGATTTGTGTCCCATAAATTTTTAAGTTAAGCAGTTTGCAACTGAGAATTCTTGGCACGCGGCAGTGGATTGTAGGTAGGTGTCAGTTGATTTCTGTCCACCATACCTGTCAATCTGTTAGCATAAGAAATGTGGACAAAGCTTAACGTAATGGGGGACAAAGGCCCCAGAATAGGGACAGAATTTTAAATACTGCTTTTATAAACTTAAAAAGTTGCTAGCATAACAGGATTTTTGTTGGCATACGAAGTCTAAATTCAAATTTGTGTCATTATATAGTGACTTTAGTCATCAGTGATTTGCCAGAAAACCATAAATTTTATGGGAAACAGACCAAAAATTAGGAAAAAATGTGGACATTCTCTAAAAATCTAGACAGTTGAGAGCTATGCTCTGCACTAAAGCTTGATGCTATTGCATTCAGAGTTGGCACTTTCTAATTTATTCATGGTTAGTGGAATTAAAAAAAAGTTCTTCAAATGTATTCATGGTTAGTGGGATTAAAAATAGTTCTTCAAAAGTGTATGTAATATAAAGAACTAGTGTGAACAAGAACATCTTGGTCGCAGTTATCTTATCAGTTTTCATAGATTACGTTTTCCACAGTCTTGTCTCATCTTATTTCTTCCCACATTTCTGTAGCTGATTGCTGAACATCCTGTTTCACCAAATTCTGGTGTATCTCATCCTGTCATAACACCACAAAAAGGAAGAAACTCTGTTCTAAGTCGTATGTCTGGGCTTAATTTGTTCATCAAATCTGGTTTTACATCATGTTCTGGATTGATAAGTAGTTATATTGACTGCAAATGGGATGCTTTCTCTTTTAATATTTCTCCAATGATATCCAGTTATGTTTGATTCTTATGTCCCTGACTAACTGCTTTAAATAAAAAGCAGAGTAATGATGGAAGTGGACAACCCTGCTTAGTTTCTTTTGCAAGGCCACATGTTTTAGACAGCTCACCACCACACTTCACTTCAGCTTGTTCTCCTCTGTAGACACTACATATTAATATTGTCCATGTTTGTGGAAGCCCAAATGCTTCAAGTGGTCTCTTCATAAATTCCCAATTCACTCTGTCAAATACTTCAGCATCCAAGGCTGTTCTTGTCAGTTGCATCCTTTTGAATCATAAAGGTTCTTTTAATATTGTCATATGTTTGCCTACCTTCTTTAAACCCCTCCTCACCCAGGTTTATTGTTGACCCATGTCACTGACATTTTTTCTCCAAATATTCACAAACATTTTAGTCATGATTTAGAATCAAAATTGGTATGTATGTCCCTGGATCAAGGGGATTCTCCACCTGCTTTGTTATAATTACTGCTGTTTTCTAAGTCAGACTGGTCTATATTAGTTCGCCGAAAGATATTTTCAGCAAACACCTCTTCATTGACACCTAATCAGCGAAAATCACTTCTGTGGTTTTGCAGAATTTTCTTAGAGCAATGAAACAATTGCCCCTCAGCACAACGGAACCCACAGTGCACTAAATCAAACCTACCCAAGTGGGGGCCTGCACCCCCCCCCCCCCGGCGGAAGTGATTTTTGCTGATTAGGTGTCGAAGTGGTTTTTGCTGAAAAATATCTTTCAGCGAACTAATGTAGACCTGTCAAGAGACTTTTCCACCCAGAAAAAATACTGTTTAAAAAGTCTGGCTAGAACTTTTTGTCTACTGCTCCTCCTTATTCCAAAATTCCATCACTACCGGTTTCTTATATTCTGTTTTTCCGTTGCTTCTTTGTTTCCCTTTTTTGTGCATGCTAATACCTCTTTCTGCTGACTAAGAAAGCTGTGATTGTCTAAAAATGTTATCATTTCCTACATGTTACACTCAGCCTCTGTCGTGTTTGTACAGTAGCAATTTACCATTACATTCATAATTTTTCCTTACTCTACTTTCCTCCCACCATTATCTTAATTTTTGATTTTAGTTAACATCCTTTCATACCATTCGTTGTCTCAAGCACTGAGGCAACAGCTTGGTTGCTGTAGGGTTATTGTTATAAAACATGAATGAAGATAGATCAATGGTTTTAAAACTATTTTTTAAGTACTGTTGCATAGACATTTTATGTGTTTCATTTATTCTATTTTCTTTCTGTAAATCACAAACTTTCTATACTCTATACCTACTGACTCTTATTCCAAATTTCATTTTTTATTGTGACCACATTTATAATCATCTGTTTATTATTACAATTCTTTCGGAATCTTTACTGCTTAAATTCAAATCTAAAAAAATTTCTGCTAATAATTGCTATACAGAGTCATTTAACTTCCTTTTCAGAATAAAAACTGGAAAAAGCCAAATTTTATCACAATGTATGTACTTTGTATCAGTGCGTGATTGACACTACTAAGTTGATATGTTTGCATGGGGTAGACCATGTTATAGTATTCTTTTGATATGCAATATCTATCTTGTCTTGCCCAGGAACCATTTTTACCGAAAAAAAATGTGCATATTCAACTTCATTCTGTTTTATTTTCATTGCATCCAGAAGCGGAAATACCTGCTTATCTTTCACTAAGTATCTATCCTCAGCTGATGTTCTGGATATCTTGGACTTCCCGAATTGGTATCTTTATTTTCTGTAACGGTCCATTCTCCTGCTACTGCCATAAACATCACAAAGCTAACATTTTTACCGTAATATTTTTGTTTCACTGCTTTCAGTGGAATACGTAGTGCAGCCAGTGTAATTCATATAACCTGCTAACCTCTCACCACTATAAATCTTCCCTGTGTATCCTTCATTTGTTCCTCAGTGTTTTCCTATACCCTTAATTGACATCAAGACTCCTTTCATTCATTTTGCTTTTACAAAAAAAAAAAAAAAAAAAACTCCTTTCCATGTCACAAAACTTTCATGTTCTTTGAATCAGGTATGTTTCTTGAGCATAATAGCTGGAGTTGGTGTTTGCCTGTTTTTTTTTTTTTTCTCACATTGCAGTGAAACAAGGGTATTATTCTTGCAGAGTTGTGGGTAGTACGTGGTCAGTGCACTTCTAAGAAAGAATGAGACTGACATTGTATTACTGGCCTGTGATTGCTCTTTCTCTGAGGTACAGTGACCTGAGATTGAGAATAATCAAGTAAGGGTGTTGGTTGAGGGGGTAAGGCTGTGTGCAAAAAATGCTTTTTTATTAATGACACAGTTACTTTGTAACAAGCTAGAATGCACACATTGGGTGTGTGTATAGACTTGAGATGTCATTTGAGTTTTTTGTAATTGAGTTTCTCTGATGCAAGCTTGGATGATTCATTAAGGCATAATGGAACCTTCAAAGAAGTGTACCTGATACAGGGCTTTCCTCAATAAGTCAAGGCATCTTCAGTCAGATCTTGAATGTTTTTTATCCTGCTTTACTGCCCTGTAACATACTTCTTCACCTTGGAAAACCTACACTCTTTGTGGTTACTTTTCCTGATGGTTACTGCTTAAACTGTCGACCCGCAAGAAAAGTAGTGCTTGTGAATGGAAGCATGGGTAGTCAAGTAAACAGTGTGTAACTGTTCCATCTGATCTGCCACAAGATTAATGCTTAATTCTTTAGAAACTAGATTCTGAAACCATGAAGATAAGTCTTTAGGATAGTAAACAGTATCCAATTTCCTGATACGATCATAAAGTGTGTAAACTTGCCATTATCCCTCGACTTTTCAAATACCTTCATTGAATTTTACTAATATGCTAAAAAACCTCTTAAATGGTGTTCTAGTATCTCAGATGAATGTTTCAGATATTGTTTTCAGAGTGAGTGCCTGTGTGCCTATGTTTAATTTATTTTTCAAAAAATGATTAGTATTATATTTATTGTTATTTTTTTGTGATGGGGATCTGCTGCATCTCCACTACTAGCCAGACATACTCCAAGATTATACTTGACCCTAAATTAAAAAAAAATGCTTAAAGTGCAATTTTTTTTTTTTTTTTTTTTTATTAAAAGTGGTAGCACAGTGCTACAGAGTTTGTGTTAGCATCAGAAATACTCCTTGCTAGACCCTTGACTAGGTGGTATTTTTTCCCCCTACCAATCAAGATTCTGCATCTTTTTAGTGCAAAATCCTACATTCAAGGACAATTTCACCTATGACAGTGCACTGGCTGAGGCTGGTTAGTTCTTTGTCCATCAGAGTTTGGATCTTTTTCCTTCTGTTATTGGCAAAGTTCTGCAGTCGTGTGCCTTAGCATCAAAATAAATGGCCATCAGATTGCCAACCAAGACTGCATCCCAGCATTATCTGTACTGCCTCAGAGAAGAGGATCACACTGTTTTCGAACTAGCTCTCTCTAATCTTCCTTTGACTACTCTTTTACTGTCTTTTAAAATCTATTAAGCAAATCGCCTCAGAGAAACATTCTATTGTTAATTGTCTTGGCTTCCTGCTGCATTATGATAAAACTGGGTTTTTGTAACCACTTACCCAAAAAACTATACTCCTCTTAATGACATATTTCTTTTTATACATCTTGAAATAGTTATGTGCTATACTCCTGATTATTGACACTGTGTAACATTGTATTGCTACTTTAATGCCCTGTAATAATATTGTAACATTGTTTAATTCTAATTTATAATGAAAATTGTATAATATGTTGGAGCTTTTCTCCCCAGGACTCTGTTGAAAAAGGGCTCTTCAGCTCAGTTGGACAATCCCGGTCAACAAATGTAAAATAAATAAGTGCCGTAGATTTTCCCCCCTATCAGGCCTGTATAGATTCCGGTAACCAAATAGCCGAAAGAACAGACATGTAATTCCGAGAGGCCATTTCTCATAATATTCCCTTTTTCTCAGAAGTATGGTGATCTTGGAGTTGGTGTTTGTAAGTTTGGGGATTGTGGCGGGGTGCAGGGGGGGGGGGGGCATCAAGATTCACTCTTCTCCTTTGTGTTCGGTCTTTATTTTTTTTTTTTTTTCCTTTTTTCCAGCTTGTCAGCTCTTGGCATTTCAAGTGCTGAAATTTCAATAGGGAGCCACAGATTCTGGAATTCTGCAGTGGAGTACCACAGGGCTCTGTTCTGTAGCCCATGTTTGTACATTTGAGTGATCAGTGAATTTTACATTGTACACAGGTGACATTCTCCTGCTGTAGTTTGATGCAAACTAAAAGAAAAGCTGCAAGCAGATTTTACTAAATTTTTTAGTTGAACCAGTAAAAGGCATTTGCTACACTCAAAAGCAGTTTGATACTTTGCTGTTTTTTACTTTCAGACCCATTTTGCACCACTGCATACCAAGTAAACAAACAGATACCTGGGTCTCATCATGGACTTTATCTTTTAAAATTCATACCAGATCAGTAGTACACAAGACTCTGGGACATTTAAGACTTGAATTACAGGCTTCCACATTTTTCAGTTAAAGTTCATGAGTTAATAATGAATATGGTATTCCAATAGTAATTCTTTCCTCCAATACTAAATACACCAATTCTGCAAGTTGCATTCAGCAATATTTGTAGATTTATTTTACTTTCCAATGTTTAAAACTGTCACTGCTATTGCAAAATATTTAGAGGCTTCCTGTTACTGCAAGGGTTGTATTTTTGGGAACTTTTCGCTTCAAAGTATTTTTATCTAAACTGTCTTTAGAGAGTAAGTCTATTTCCTCATAGTAAACAAAGCACATTCCTTGTACTGACCCTTGTTGGTGAAAAAGCTTTTGCAAAAACAGGCTTGGCCTTTTGGAACCAAGTGCCGGCCCCAGTTTGAAGTGAACAAAACCTTGGAAGGCTTTGCAACAAAGTAACGCATATTTGAAGGGCGTGAATGCAGAGGTTTCAGAAACAAAGGGTAATGCTTTACCATACTTGAAATTATCACAGCCTGGTTAGAAATGTCTATCTTGATCTATAAATTTTCGTTCAGAAAAGTTGCACATTACTAAACATGGTCATGTGCGATTGTATCCTTTTGTATTATTGTGCTGTTATTGGTTTTAAGTAATTTTACTGCTTTTGATTTCTTTTTTATGCTTGTGTATAATTGATCTTTATTCATTTATAATTGTACAGAGTTATTCATTTGTGCACCTTAGGAAGCTCAGGTCATCCCCTTCTGTAGCTGATCTGTTGTACATCTTGATAACGCGTGCTTTGCTGACAGTATGGGAAGGTCACCTCAACTCTTCTGTGGTGCAGTGCAAAAAAAGTAGATTGGACCTGAACAAATGTTTCATATGAGCCAGTTGATGCCAAGAGTAATACTGACCTTTAAGATCTTGGAAGTGCAGTTTCATCCAGTTTGTTGACAAGGTCATCAAATGATGTATAACCAGGCATGTGGCCACAAGGACATGCCTTATGTTGCAAAGAAGTGATGGCTGGCTGTCAGCGGGCTGTGAACAGGGCACATTTCTCTCTGTGGTTTTCATCCCCTTGCATGGGTTAGTAGCTGCTTTAAGTTAAACCTGCGTGGTTCGGTGTTTCCTGTTAAGCAATTTGTCATCTTGGGATTTCTTCGTGCTTCTGGGATTTTGGGATATAGAAGGCCACCTGTGTCTGTG